>NW_004955418.1:23757279-23843297 GCF_000276665.1 Chinchilla lanigera | reverse complement strand
TAATCATTAACTGTTCCTTTCTGTAGAGCAATAGAAGACAGTAGTACAACTATATTATCTTTTCAAGTTTTTTGTTTTGCTTTTTAACATACTTGGTTTAAATTAATTTTGTAGTATAGGCAATATATGTGGAGCTATAATATGCACATATACATATTCCAGTTATTATATTAATAGGAAGAGCTACTAAAAAAACATCAAGAGCTAGGTTAAACCAGATCTGTGGAGAAATAGTTCCTAGGTGTCTGAATATACCATCCCTCCAGGAAGATTTAAAATCCCAGGAATACAGTATTCAAGTCCATAAAGTGACATACTGATAAACAAGAAACATAATTCTAGGTATTAAACTCATTATGGCATGCTAAAATTGGTGTTAAAGTAACATATCATTTTTATTTGTAGAATTCCCCAGTATTTAGAATAATTGATAGTACTTTCTATCCAAATCATCAGTAACCCTTTCCTGCACTAAGAATGACATAGGTGAAAACAGCTCCTTGGTTTTTGGAGTTTTTTGGCTTCTTTCACCTGCTACTCATTTCTGCATTCTCACAAGTATTCTACTGTTGTATAAACCGGAACAAAAATTGCAGAGTTGTGACACACGCCTGTAATCCCAGCCATTGGGAGGCTGAGACAGGAGGATCTCTGTGAGTTTGAGGCCAGCCTGGACTACACACCTGTCTCACCTCCTCTCAAAAAACAGTGAAAATGTTTCAGGACTTGTAGTCACTTCCTCACATGTGGTGACTGAGTCTAGTACTGTTGATTGGGCTGCCTATGCAAATCACAATCTTTAACTCGTGTCTTCTGACATATAAACCTGTATTGGGAATGTTCTTTTCCCAAAATATGTTACTGTTAAGGTTATTTATTCTATTAACATATTCAGATTATATGCTTTGAAAAAGAACCTGTAAATGGATGATCCTTGGTAATAGGCTTTACTTGTATTTTAAAAGGTTTACAATTTTTTGTGAGATAAATTATGTCATTGTTAGTTATTTTTATTTTAACAGTATTGGGGACATCATAGATCACTATCGAAAAGAACAGATTGTTGAAGGGTATTATCTTAAGGAACCTGTACCAATGCAGGTCAGTGTCATTTCTCTTTTTTGCAATAACCAGAATTTTGTTTTAAAGTTCATTTACGTAATATGTTTAGAGATACTCATGCAATTAAAACTGAATTTTAGGTAAAATTCAAAACTGTGGGTTACTTAGATTCTTTCAGGAAAGCAATTTTAAGAGACTTTCTGAGTGTTTTATCCGTGCTGGTTCTTGAGAGTAGCCGCAGGGGTGGGGTACTGACCAGGTCTGGGAGCGAGCTGCTGGCGGCAGAAGTGGCGACGGTGTGGGTAAACAGCAGTCAGGCTCATCCGGAAGAGCTGCTGCGCGCGCGGGAGAAGGGGGACTGACCGAACAGGGCTGGGACCAAGAGGGTTGTGAATTTCTTTCATTATTTGCCTGTAGTTGTATGGCGAGAGGATTTGAGCGTGTCTTTGTGTGCGAGTGAAAGCCATGGTGAGGAGAGAAGCGGTGTGGATGGGTGGTGGCGGGACCTGAGGTACAGGTCTTAGAGAAGGTGGGAGTGAGTGCCGTCCCAAACAGCGGGAGCGAGTGGGCTTTAAAATACTGGCTGCTGAGTGCGCGGGGCGATGAGTGCATTACTTCTGACATGTGATGGGGTGGGGAAATGTTCTTCAAAGGAGGGATTAAAGAGTTTCCTATGTGGAAGCGGAGGTGTTAACATGCCAGGGAAATCAGAGGGAGAAGGACTTTGGGCACAGAGCTGGTATTGTCCAGCGATTTATAACGTCTGGAGTTTTTCCACTTTTTCTCCTGCTAATAAGCTAGCAGATTTCAGATGATTTTAATCTGTGATTTATTGTTGTAGTTCCTGTGTGAGAAATGGTTATTCTGAAGCTAAATACAAATCCAACAATCATAATCTTGTCACATTTTAATGTACCTTCCTCGTTTCCTCACACTTTGCTGTAAGGTCTGTGATGGTGGGGATTCAATCCCCATTGAATTGTTTCCCCCATGCCACCAGCATCCTTGGAGACATTACTCAGTGAATACCAACTGAGGGGTGACTGCCCGTTCTCCAGCAGAAAGCACTCATCCCGCCACACTGTCATGAGGGGTTCACATTTCTGTGTCCTCTTCCTCTGGCCATGTCGGTCTGTCCCTAAGCACTGCTAAGTGAAGTCAGTCTGAAGTTTGACTCCCCCTCCTGGGGAACTGAGATTGAAGTCTTTACTCACTGGGCCAGCGCTCTGCCCAGGAATGTGCCTGCTAGAAATGAGCAGTGTTTTAGTAGGGGTCACAGACCCTGCCCGCAGTTCCACTGTTAGGTCCTTCATTCTCATCCACTTCTATTGGCCGACTTAGTGAGTTTTGATTTGTTTTTAAATCCATGTTTTATTTGTCCACAAACAATTTTTTCATCCTGAATTTGTTTTATGCTTTTCAAATACAGGTTTTTATAATTAGAAAATTAAGTAGTATGTAACGTCTAGCAAACATTTATTTATTTATTCATTCTTTTTTTTTTTGTTTTTTGGTATTAGGAATCGAACTTAGGGCCTTGTGCTTGCCAGGCAGGTGCTGCACCACTGAGCTACTTGCCTGACCCTAGCAAACTTTATACATTAAGTTACTACGCTGCTTTAAGAATTACTTGATATATTGCCAGGCATGGTGGCTCACTCTTGTAGTCCCAGCTACCTTGAGTGGCTCAAATAGGAGGATCACTTGAGCTCATTATTTCAAGACTGAGCTGGACAGCATGATCAGTCTGATCCCCTGTGTCAAAAAAAGACTTCAAACATTCACAGTGCCTCACTCTTCTTGGTTATTGTTTCATAACTGAACAGACCTTATGAAGAGCCTCAGAAATAATGCTTATTAGAAAGGAATTTGATTGGAACACGAGAGCTACTCAGTGTCATTTGTGGTCTATTGTATTGCTTCTCAGTGAAAGCAGATCACAGCAGAAGTTCGGGGAATCAGAACACCAAGTGTCCTTTCAGCAGGATTCTATTAGAGAACATAAGGCTGCTAACATCATTTTACTAATGAACAAAACAGTAAACTTCCATACTCAGTTCATCCACCCTACTGTGGCCCTGTGTAGCCAGACTCCAGTTAAGATGCTGGGGCAGAAAAGCCAGAGTCTTAGAAGGAACATTTCTTGAGATAGGAACAAGAGGAAAAACAACCTTTTGAGACAGCACACTCCAATAAATACACCTAATATTCCGAGTACTGTATCTTAGGCACTGTTTTGTATACAGAGAGGTTAAGGCATTAAGTTATCTTCGACTTCCCTTCACCTCCCCCTTTTCTTCCTTTCCCTTTCTTTCTTCTTTCTTATGCTTTATATCCACCCTGTTGATAATTCTTGCTAATTCTGCCATGAGAATATATCTAGAATATAACCACCACCCAAAACTGATTGCATCCCACTGTGTCTACCTTTGTCTTAACAGCGTCCTGCAGTCAGAGGGATCCATTTTAAATGAGTTGGATGTTGTGCATTTCATTTAAAGTTAAGATCAGAATCCTTACAGAGATGCACAAGACCATACAGTAGTGCATGATTAGTCTCTAAGCCTGTCTCTACTCTCCTTACCTGTATTCTTGGGATGTGATAAGGAAACGTTTCTGAGATTTTCTTTGGGAAGCAAAAGCTCTCTTAATTTATCTGTTATATACATTTAGATTTGTGTGTTTTTGCTTCATTTTCATCATTCCTGAAATTTTATATTTCAAAAAAATTTAGGATCAAGAACAAGTCCTCAATGATACAGTGGATGGCAAGGAAATCTACAATACAATTCGTCGTAAAACAAAGGATGCCTTTTATAAAAATATTGTTAAGAAAGGCTATCTTCTAAAGAAGGGTAAGAGAAATTTTAAGATTAAGGGCTTTATTATTTTCCTGTTAACCCATTTGATAGAGGCATTGTAACTGTCAAGAAGAAAACTTACCACTAATGTATTTAATGAATTTCTGGTAATTTACACTTGTTTATAGTTTCTAAGCCTCCTTCAGAATTTAGAGTTGTTACATTAAGTCCACATTTCCACCAAGGATTTAGAAAACAAGTTTATACACTGCCAAGGCCCCCTTCTCCCCAGGACAGGAAAAGGCATTTGACTCTTTGCATCCTCTCCCCATGTTTCTTTTTAAAAACTTTTTAAGAAACTTGGTGGCACTTGAGTTGATGGTATTGATACCTGATGGTATTGGTGCTTTTATTTGACATATTTACCTCAGTCTGACAGTAAGATATGTTAAGGGAATGGGGGAAGACCTTAGTGGCGTTTGTGGATTTTTTTCCTTAAAACTGGAAAAGAATTACTCCAAGAATTTTGACATTTCATCGTAATGGAATATCTGAAGAAAATTATCTTCTTATTTACTCTGTGATTCATTAAAACAGGTAATATTGCAAAAGGCATTTTTTTTCTATAGGAGTCACTGGCATTTTCTTATTATAAAGATAAATTTCATAATAAAAGTTATGATATGTCTAATTTTTATTTTTAGCAATTCTTTTCATTCTAATATGTATATATATGAGTTCAGAGTTCATTGTTTGGCTAAGAAAAAATAATTTTTATTTTTTAACAGGCAAAGGAAAACGGTGGAAGAATTTGTATTTTATCTTAGAGGGCAGTGATGCCCAACTTATTTATTTTGAAAGTGAAAAACGGGCTACAAAACCAAAAGGATTAATAGATCTCAGTGTATGTTCTGTCTATGTTGTTCACGATAGTCTTTTTGGAAGGTAAGAAGCTGGTTTTCTGTTTTTCTTTTAGAATTTTTAAATAGTAAAATAGAGGGTGTATTCAGATTATTTTAAAGCACAACACAATCAATTTTTATAGCATGGAATCTAAAAATGTCAGCATAATTTTTGTTTTCCTTGCTTTAGGCTAACCTATGTATGCAATTCCACTCCACTGTATTAAATAGAAATCTTTGGAATGACACTTCTTGTAGCAGGACTTCATCTTGGTCTGTATATAGCATGCGTTCTCTTTGTCACCACTGATAGTACTTTGAGTGACTGAATTCACCCTTTTCCTGATTTTTTCACCCTGCCTGTTAAATACATGCATCGATAGTATGAGATACACTCAGTTCAGCTGTGAACTTTGTAGATAGGTTCCTAAGGAACTCAACATTACAAGGCAATTCTAATACAAAAATTGTTTCAGTAGAAAATATTTTTCTTACACGGATGTTAATTAAGGTTTTAAAAAATAAATTTATAAGGCAAATCTTAAGCATTATGAGATAATTCCAGCTTTTAATTATACCTGGATATTGTTTAAAAACAGTGGCCTTTTTTTTTTTTTTTCCTTGTTTTTTGTTATTTTTGGTTTTTTTCTGGTACCGGGAACCGAACTCATGACCTTGTGCTTGCCATACAGGCGCTGTGCCGCTGAGCTAAATCCCCAGCCCCCCAAAACAGTGGCCTTTAACATTAGAATTATCAGTTGTCTAGAGTCTTCTCAGAAGTACTCAGCAATTGTATTACCTGTTGGTGTGTTTATAAATTCATTTGACCGTGATACCTCCTCCCCTTTTTCTGAATTCTCCCTGATATTCCATAATAAACACAAAAAGTTTGGGTAAGATAGAATTTAAGATTTTTTTTCCCTATCGTAACAATAGGAGTGACTCGGATGGAGCATGGTGGCAGTTATTACATCCTCCCAAAACTGTTACCCTGAACAACTGTTCATTGACCCAAGTACCTTCACAAGAGCTGAATGAGAGACCACTTGACCTGGTTTCAGCCTGAGAAGGGAAGATACTTTGAAGGATGCAGAAAGGGTTGCTTTTGTCACTCCTCTCTCAAATGCAAAAAGGGGCAGTTTGGAAAGAATGGCCTCCTGTGTGAGGGAGGGAGGAGGAGTTCAGTGTAGGAGTTACTTGAAACCCAGTACCAGGTGTATCACAGTGAAATTCAGTACCTAGAAGATCCTCATTGGCCCCTGCTCCTAGGCCACTGCCTGCAGATGGAGAGCTGGAACCTCAGCATGACGGACTCACATTTCTGCCTGATTCCTCACCAGCTACGGTCTGGCCCTGGGGTCCATACCCAGGATAGCAGTAGTCGGTGAGGCTGTCTAGGTGCCCCCAGGCTCAGCAGCAGCCTTTAGTGATGGAGGAATGCCTCCACCATCCCCACCTCAACACTGGGGAGCACAGCTTAGAGAAAGACTTCAACTGCTGGCAGTTTGTTTCGGTTACTTTCCTGGTCTTGAGGACAAAATACCCAATACCTGCAACTAAAAGGAAGAGAAGTTTATTTTGGCACAGATTTGAGAGGTCTCCTTCTTTGCTTGGTATGGTGTCTGCAGCACACGTGTTAGGGCAAAGCTGCCCATGGCACGGTAGACAAGAAGCAGAGAGAGTGAAGGAAGGAGCGGTGAAGGGAAATACAGGCCTTTCTAGTCCTCGGCCCAGTGACCCACCCCTTCACCCAGGTGCCACCTCCATTATCACATGGAGTTATAGACTCATCATTAGACTAATCCACTGATGACTGTCACAAGCGCACGATCTAGCCACTTCCCTAAAACCCCATTTATGAGCACATGAGGCCTTGAGGATAGGGCAGCTAGATAGAAACTGTAACAGGACCAGGACAAAAGGTAATGAAGGACTTTCCCTCCCTTGGAATTCAGTGTTGGGTTGGGCCTGCCACTGAAATCCAAGACCAGGTAGAAGCCAGCTGCCCTTCAGCCTGGGCCATGACCGCTGAGTGGAGTCTCTGGAGCTGTTTTAGCGTGACGTGGACAGCGATAGACTTGCATTCTGGCATTCGTCACCTCGGGCTGGCTGCGGTGGTCTTAGCCCATGAATGTACCAGTATTGTCAGGCAAGGTGTGGCAGTGTGAGGTACGATCCTGCTGCTCCGCTGCACTAGTCTTGATGGGCTGTAGGGTTGTAGGGCTCTGGGTGACCCAGCCTTGCAACAGCCACGGCGGCCACAGGGCTGCCAAGCAGTGCTTCTCCTAACCCCGGACAGGAGGCCAGGGAGAGGGCTGGTGCACAGGTGAAGGGGTAGCTAAGTGCAAGCGGTCACTTTGGAGCCTCCAGGTAGAGCTGTGCGGTGTGCTCCGCTGCTGGGCGGAATTCTGTGGTACTTAACCGTAGCCCAGTGGCTGGGTCAGTATCTGGACCCCATTCTTGCCCCAGCTAGAGGCTTATTGGCACAGTAGGGGTAATTTATGTTTTTATCTATCCAGAGCAATGCACTGGCTATGGATGGGTAATAAACTCAGGCTTGGGGTACCATAGTGCTGAAATAGTGGCGGTAACCACAGTGTCAGAGAAAGAGCTTGCCTAGAATTTCTGGAAGGAAAAGCATGAACAAACCCAGATTATGAGGACAGTATGCAGATGCTGTCACCATCTTATGTGCTTTAATCATCACTAGAGTACTTACAACTCCTAGGACAACATCAGTGCTGTGCATTTGTTCAGTACAGATGCATTTTAAAAAATTGTTTTACGTGTGTATTTGCTTCAATCTGTGAGCGTGGAAACCATGAGCATGGAGGACCAATGTAATATGATATAGGTGGTTCTTGAGCACACTCCAAGAGGACATCTATGAATTCATTTGGATAGATAAGCAGAGCTTCTCAGCCACCATGCTATAGGATCATTGTTAGAATCTATGAGATACAGCTAATTGTTTAGTGTTATGAGAAAAATGCTAAACCAAACTTTTTACATGTCAAACACTGTAACAGTTGAAGTTATGTGGCCACCTCTAGAATCTACTCTGTTATTTTATTGAAGCAAAAGAATCGGCAGATAACCTTGCAGACAGTAAGCTCTTTAATGGTGGCTGTACTTCAGTATTTCTTTTTAAATTACCTGGTTATTCTGAATATTACTTAATCTAGACTCTTTTTTTCAGTCAGTCACCAGTGATGTTACTGTTTGCATTGATTCACAAACTCAGTGTATTTTTTTATATTCCCTATTAATTCAAGTTAAAATTATTTTATTGTTATTGTAAAATAGATGTGAACTCTTGAACTTACATTTTTTTCTTTGTTGTTTTTTATAATTGGTTTTATTTATGAAACCAGAATAAAGGGCAGTTTGGTGATTAATCCTGTGAAGTCATTATATTCACAAGATAAAAATAATTATGCTTAATTTAAAAAATTCAACCCATGTATTAGGCTACTAAGTAAAAATTATATTAAACTTAGCTTGCTAAAGCCCAGGGAATATTGTCTTCTTCACCCTAAGTATTTTCCTTGCGTAAGTCCCTGAATAAGTCAGTGGTGCCAAGTACACTAGGCTGGCACTGTGTCACTACTTAGGAGAAAAATTGAACTGTAAACTCGAAATGAGAAAGTTTCTTCTCTCCCACCCCTTCCTCTCTTCTCATAGATATGTTCCTACAGTATCATGTTAAACTTGGAAAGCTTGTTTTGAGATCATGAAATTAATAGTTAAAGCTGAAGCAGAAATGCTTCACACAGAGTTGGAGAATTACTTGTTTTACCAGTCTGCATGGAAACTGCCAATTCTGTTTATGGCCAAGAATAAAAGTAAGAAAAGAGACACCACTTTGAAATAGTAGTAGATAATACTAAGATAGGGTTATCTGTAAATACATTTGTGAATCAAATGGTAGGTTTTAAAATCTCCAAAGACTGTCACTGCAGAATGATATACTGTATGATATATACTACATTATATGATATAAATACATATACTATATATAATGATTACTGTAATGCGTGGAAAAAAATTGCTGGCATTCAGAGAAGTTCCAAAACTGTTAAGGATAAAGTATTCCACACAGTAAATGAAGACTTTAAAACTACGACCTATGGAAATGTCATTTGATCTGATGACTGATGAGGAAGCTTCAGGATAGGATTGTGTGAAGGTTTTCATCAAGGATTCCTTCTGGAAAATAGCAGTTTGGAGGTAGCCTTATTTATATGTTTGTGTGTACAATTGAATTCCATATTAAAAAATGTTAGGATAGAAGCTAATAAAATCTTAAGTTAGTCAGCTGCATGTGTTTTTCAGTTTTATATGAAGACGTGCAATCAGAATACCTATTGTTTGATACTGAAGTGTATTAGCTGTCCAAAAGAGCTGGTTTTTTTTTTTTTTTTTTTTTCTGGTACCGGGAATCAAACTCAGGACCTTGGTTTGCCAGGCAGGCACTTGTGCCGCTGAGCTATATCCCCAGCCCCAAGAGCTGTGTTAAAAGTTTGATTTGCAGGAAAAGACGTCTTTATTGTATATGAGTCTTACTTTGTAGATTTATTAAAGAGTGAACGTCCTCAAGAAATTACAAGTATAGCACAAAAAAATGTCTTTTGACAGTTGATTCAAAGCCGAAATTCAGTCTTAAAAAACGTGAGGTTAAAAGTGATTCACTAGTCATATCTCTGCGTTTGAACACTATGATTCTTAGAGGAGTATTAACACTGATAAAGAAACATCTGCAAGTTTAAGGAAATCCTTTAGTATTATTTGACGTATCTTACATGAACAGATAGGTTTAGATTGAAAATCAGCCTGTACTATCAATAGAAAAGTCCATATTACTAGAAAAGGTAAAAATTTTTTTCATTTCTGTTAGAGTTAAAGGTGGATCAGTTCTTTGAAGTACGTTAAAAGAGACTAAATTATTTTACTGGCTAGTATCGATAATGGTGTTGCTCAGGTGTAAGAAAAGCAGTAAATATATACCATTTGCAATAAAGTCATTACTTGATTCCTATTCAGTTTCTTATTGAAGGTGACTAAAGAATTTGAAAATATGGTAAAACATCGTAGTTTGTTGAACTTGTCAGCTTTTCTGTTGCTGAGACAGAATACCTGCCACACCCACAATTTAAAGGATGAAAAATATAAATTAGCTCGGTTTAGGCTATTTCAGTACATGACTGGCAGAGTCCAAGGCAGAAATATGTGGAGCAAAACTGCTTAGCTTTTGGTGGCTAGAAAGTAGAACAGAGGAAGAGTGCCAGGGAGGAAGAGACCTGGGACCATGAACAGAAAGGCTACACCTCCATGACTTGCCCAGATACATCCAGGAGCCAGATTTACTACTCTGCTAGGTGTTTGGTAATCCTTTGAAGTCAGTACATCAGAAGTAATGGTCATAGTCCACCTCCTGTTGACTTCATACCTAGACACATCTCCTTAAACCGGACTTAATTCCCAAATAAAGACAACAGCCACTTCATAATTCTACCTAGTATCATACAGCTGTCTCATGTACAACCAAAAACATGATCCCAGTCCAAAATCTCAATAGTCTTTTTCAGATGTCTCTTTTTTTCTGAGACTCAAGGGAAATTGTAAAACTATATAAAAATAATGTTATGTCGTCTCAGGACATAATGAGATATGGTAAGCATTCCCATTGTGAAAGTGAGGAATAAAGGGATTAAAAGGGGCTGGGGATTTAGCTCAGCAGCACAGCACCTGCCTGGCAAGCTCAAGGTCGTGAGTTCAATTCCTGGTACTGGAAAAAAAAAAAAGGGGGTCAGGCCAAACCAAGACCAGCAGATCAAACACTCCTCTGAGATTCCATATCTGTCATCTAAGGCACATTAGAATAAGATCTGAGCCCATTCAGCCTGCCTCCAGCTGTCTTCTCTCACAGCCTGCACCTTTGCTCTGCAGACATTTTAATTTCCTAGTATCTTCAACTTCTGAGGCCACCACTACACCTCTGGCTTCTTTCCACAATTTCACACACTGCCCTCTCAGGGACTTTTTGCCTGACCTCCTAGACCTTCTTTGAAATCTGGATGGATGTCTTCCTGATCCCACAACTCTTATATTCTGCATGCAGGTAAAATCAGCATCACGTGGTGATGCTACAGTTGGTGGCCAGCTCTTGTAGTTGAGAGTCTCTTGGATCATGA
This sequence comes from Chinchilla lanigera, assembly GCF_000276665.1. Lineage (NCBI taxonomy): Eukaryota > Metazoa > Chordata > Mammalia > Rodentia > Chinchillidae > Chinchilla > Chinchilla lanigera. The sequence continues at coordinate 23,832,338 of NW_004955418.1, read as the reverse complement.
CTGCAGCAGCTCGCTGCCTGAATGGTTGAGGCCAGTAAAGTGAATTTTGGGGAACCACTTCCCTAGGAGGCTCTTACTGAGCAGGCATTCCAGAGTGTTTCCTCAAATGAAGGGGTTACAGCTTTGCAGCCCTGAACCTCTGTTGGGTGGGACTCTGTTAAGTCTGAAGAGGCCTGTAAGTCATCTTCTTTTCCATGTTCAAGTACTTGCTTTTTTTCTTTTTTTTTTATTGGTGCTAATGATCTCTAGCAGCCAAGCTTCCTTTGATTCCAACTTTACACGTGGTTCCTTCCAGGCCAGAATTTAAGTCTTTCAGTTTTTTCTCCTCAGTTTTTTGCCCCTGATTCTCATTATAAATCAGACTAAAAGCAGCCAGCAGTAGCCATGCCTGAATATTGGCTGCCTTGAAATTTCCTCTTCTAGACTCTCTAATCCACCACCCTTAATTCAAGTTTCCTCCAGAATCTTAGGGCATGAGCAAAATGTAGACATACTTTCTGCCGAAGGGTAACACATTGGCCTGTAGTTCATATGCTGATAGAGTCCTTATTCCCAGCCGAAACCTCCAGAATCTGGCCTTTACTGTCTGCATTCCTATCAACATCTCAATCTTCTGAGCTCTGCTCAGAATCACCTGTCAAGCTCTCTGTTCACACCATTCTCAGGCTTGTCTAGCCCCTTGTCCAAACCTTTCCAAGCTGTTTTCATAAATTACTTCTAAACTACATGATCAGGTAAAGTCACAGCAAAAACCTCACTCCTGGTACCAATTTTCTGCCATTGCTGTGACAATACCTGATAGCCACAACTTAAAGATGAAAAGGTTTTATTCATCTTGAAGTTTCAGGAGATCAGTGCATGCTTAGCAGCCTTCAAGGTAGAAATCTTCATATTGGGAAGGTGTGTGGCAGAGCAGAGCTGCTTACTTCATGGCAACAGAAGAGAAGAGCAGAGCAGGGAGCAGTCTGTAGAGGAAGGGACCAAGAAGTATGTATAGTATCCAGTGCCACCTCCATGTAGTAGAATGTCCACTTCCATGCCCACCCAGACACACTCAGGAGAGCACTTACTAACCTGCTGGGGGTTCCTTAATTCAGTAAACAACTTCATATCATTAACAGTCATATCAAGGTTAACAGTTACGAATTACATTTAATTAAATTATGTCTAACCTGATGTGAAAAACCTATGTCCATGAGAACCAAGCCCACATCTCATTTAAAAAAAAAAAAATTTCCCTACAAAGTTTGTCAGTTTAGGATCAGTTATTTTTGTGTATACCTAACTAGTAAGAGAAGCACTGAGAAAACAGAATACCAGAAAAGACAGCCTCAGCAGTGTATGTCAAGGAAATGAGAAGACATCTCTACAAAGGAAAAATAGGTTAACATCAATTTGTTTCATTACAAAATATGTAGCAGGCTTTGAACATTGTATGCTTTGTGTACACAATGACCTCGCTTTGAAATGAACTCTGCTTTTGAAGGTAGGTAGCCATGTGCTTGCTGAGCCCTCGGGATACGGATGTGGACAGCACAGCTTGTATGGTTGTTCTCTTGTGTGGTTCTAGTTGCAAGCTGTGTGGTTTTCCGAGATTACTCTCAGGATTATTTAGAAAGAAAATCTCTCCTTTCTTCCTCTTAAACTTCAGACTGTTAATACTGCTTTATTTTAAGTATTAACCATTTGAGAAGCACAAATTGAAAGGTATTTCAGTGGTAGTTATTCTAGTGAATATGTGGGAATTCTTTTATCTTCTAGGATGGATCTTTCATTGTGGCAGTATTTATTGTTTTATCTACATTTGCGAAGGACATTTTTGTGGATATTAAGTTTCAGACTGCAAGTTATATATTTTTTAAAGATGGTTTTCTGCTTTCCAGCATTTTCATTGTTATGCAAATTGTTGCTTTTTTCTTTTTCTTTTCTCTTAAGTATATCCTATCTTTTTCTGGATTCATTTTGCTCTTTGTGTAAGCAGCAAAGCCAAAATATGCCTACCAGAAGTTTATTTTAAATTATTTATTGTAATTTTGAAGAGCTTCTTCAATCTGAGACTGAGTATCTTTTGTCAGTTTTAGTCTTTGTTAGTATCTCTTTAAACATTTCTTCTGCTGCATTCTCTTTTCTTCCAGCGTTCCTGTTAAACACGTGTCTTTGCTCTATATCATTTGTGTTTAATACATAGTTTTCCATCTTTTCTTCCTCTCTCTGTTTCAGACTACATAATTTTCTCTGATCTTGCAGTTCACTAATCTGTGCTTCTGTGGTTAAATCCATTTATCAAGACTTAATGTTTATTTACATTTTCCAATTTATTTCTAATTTGAGTTTTTTTTTAAAATAGACTTTTCTGGCAGAATTATAGTTGCCTATTTTCTTAAATATATAAATAATTTTGTTTGTTTTGTTTTCTTATATTTTATCCAGATGGAACATACAGGCCACTTTCAGAATCAGAAGTGTCCAGTTATACTTTGCATTGTTTTTATGGCATTCTCAAAACATGAAAAGATGGTTTTTATCTTTCATAAACATGAAACATATTCTCCATTTTGCTGTGGCTTCTTCACACTAACACATAAAAAAAAAATCTTTGTTTAAAGCAGCAAATAGAAATAACATGTATTGAGTTCTAAAAACGTGTAGGCCCTCACTATACATGTCACAAACATTTTCAGTTTAGTTAGATAGCACATATCCAAAAGAAGACATAAATTAGGAATTTACTGATATAATTTAGGAACTGTACATATATGTCAAATGATGTAGAGCATACTAAAGAAGACATGAGATCTAATCATTGTTATCAGGTTATTTAAACATCAGAACAAGCAGTATGAGATGATGTTTTCATCTTAATGCGTAAGGAAAAATGGTCTGTTAAAGAAAACCTAAAATATAGACTGTAACAATTAAAATCACTCACAACCTGTTAATCACTAAGGACATTTTTAGTGTAGGAATATTTCTAGTCTTTTTTTCAAAAACATTTAAAAAGTTTTCAAATTAATTATGTGCAGTTCTAGTACAATTTTGCTTTCTTTAAACCTTTACTATTTCTAATGTCTTTTAAAATGACATAGCACTTTTTACTCTGAAAGACTGATTTTCCTTTTAAGTACTGACCTGGTTCAATGCAGTTATTTCTTTAAGAGTTATGACAATTTTATATAAACTATATAATTATAATAGTGTGTTTTTTAAAAGTTGGTTTAAATATTTTAGTAGTCACTGTAAACTTTCTTACTATAGTTGTTTGCTTGTATCTTAAAGGCCAAACTGTTTTCAGATAGTCGTGCAGCACTTCAGTGAAGAGCACTACATCTTCTACTTCGCAGGAGAGACTCCGGAGCAAGCGGAGGTGAGGGCACTGTCTCCTCACTGTAACCCTGCTAGCCCATGTTTTCTTACAGTTAAAGCAGAATGCTATTCCGTTGAAGATAACGTGATTACTTGATGCTTGAAATCTCAGCAGTTTTTCATTTTAAGCAGTGAGAAGTTTCATGCACAAAGTCTTTTTTGAAAGAAATGCAGAAGCAAATGCAGTGAAGGGTTAGTGGGGATGAAAACTTCATTTAAAATTGACCTTTAAATATTTTGTGATGCTGAGTCCAGCTGAGAATGTTCAGTTAAAAGCCTCCCTCCAGAAAGGTTGTAGGTACTCTCAGTACAATCCAAAGGTAAGCCAGTTAGTTTTGCTAACAAGCATTGTTATTTTTCACTAGTTGAGCCATATCTAAAAAATAAAAGTGCCAGCATCAAGACAAAAAATACTTCCTGTTGTTCACTATATGTTCTCTAAGCGTGCATGTGTCCACCTGAGGGCTGTACATTGACCCATTCGCAATGCCTTTCTTGTAACTTAGAATTTTAGGTAATTCTATGAAGAAATATTTTCAGAAATCTCCTGTTAAATACATTTTTTTCTTTAAAGTTTAATATTTCTGGAGTGTTTTAGTTGTATTTTGTGTAAGCATGACCACATTTCTCCTAGAACTCTTTGGAAGGAACCTAAAGGTAGTTAAAGAAGTCAGAGAAAGTGGTGCTGCTGGAAATAGAACATAATTTGCCAACCCTGGCTATGAAGCTGATGTTCTTAAAACTAATCTTCTAGCATGGCCTCTGACTCACACACTGTGGTAATATTAGAATACTTGAATGAGGATTATGGTTTACAATTTAATGACATGTTTGAAATTTTTGTAAAATAGCTCAAAAATTCATTATAATGCATGTACAACTTTGTTTTGTACGTATGTACCCCTAATTTTTAGGTGAGAGAGGTAGAGATGGGAACATTTTAGTAACTTAGCTATTTTTTAAAATGCTAGACATCGAGATAGGAATAGAAATTTAAACTCCTATCTTCCAGTTAATCATTTTTTTCTTTCTGAATAAAAATGTTACATGACATGTCAGATTCTTGTGTAAGCCTCATTTAAAATGTCTCATTATTATATTTATTTATCCTCTTTCCATATCCTGTTCTGGTTTTCGCTGGTTTTGGTGGGCTGTGGAGGCTTTCCTGTTTCTGAAAGCCCTGAGAATTGATTTGGGTTTAATCTTCTCTGCTGTAAAGATGTTCTCTGAACAGTGGCAGAGGTCCGGCCCACAGAAACAGCCAACACACTGCAGACGTAATTCAGTACGCAGAAGCGCAGAGCTTTCCAGAAATACGAAAGCCAAAGCGAACATTTAGATTGTAATAAACCGAAATTGTTCTCTCCTTTTTCTTGGGCAATGTCTTGTTTAAACATTCAAAATAACTGCTGTAATTTAAATATGAGGCTGACATGATTTTAAAATCCAGGCTTAGAAATACTAGATCCTCTGACATGTTTTTGCCTGTGTGATGGTCTTAAGACATCACATTACCAGTCAGTTTTGCCACTGGCCCTCTCCTCTCGAGGCTGTTCGCTTAGATTCTGCCAGAGCTCAGGTGCTACAGCTCATCTACACACAGGACTTTCCCCAGGGAGTTGGTATTTCAGAAAGCCAGTTTAATGAAAATTACATTGTTTTAGTTAATTAATGGCTACACATTAGTATACTTAACATTGATTAGGTTTTCTCTCTAAAATCAAGCCATTTTTATAGAACTCTTAAGTTTTGGGCTATTGTTTTACTTTTTTGGGACATTTTAAAATTCAGTATAACCTGAGACTAAAATATAGTAGTCTAGAGAAGGAAAAACTATTGAATTTGAAGGAAATAAATCGATGATTAGAAATTAGATTATTTCTTTGAAATCCTGTTATTTTTTATAGGATTGGATGAAAGGTCTGCAGGCGTTTTGCAGTTTACGGAAAAGTAGTCCAGGGACATCTAATAAACGCCTTCGCCAGGTAAATCTTGATTACATTTGTTGTAATTAGCACAGTTTTCACTGTCATTCTGCTCTTTTTATTTTTACGTGAAGTCTTTTGGCCTGCATTTCTTCAGAGGTTATTTTCAGGCGTTTTAAGCTCTGGTTCCACTTCAGTAGCAGGAAAAACATTTCTGAAAGAGGATGTTCTTTGTACACCTACCTCTGCTTCTTAATGTTATTGCTAACTTTTGAATAAAAATGAAGGATTATTTCACTTAAAATAACAGTACCAAATGAACAGAAAAATACTATTGGACACTTTTCCTTCAAATTATTTTGCCCTAAAATAGAACTGTAGGTAGTTATTGAAAAGGTGGTCTGCTTTATAATCTCCTAGTCTCAGTAAAGTTTTGAGCTTTTCATTCTATACTAATTATTTTTGAAACTCGCTGTGTAACTCCTAGATAATATCTGATCTAATTTGAAACCGTAATCTTGCTTATGTTTTTGTTTATGGAAAATTAAGCTAGGCTTTCTCTTTTCTCTTTTCACGTATATAAGAGCAACTTTATGCGCTCCACTTCTGGGGTTTTTGTTTTTCCATGGTAACCCTAGATCCATGGTGGTGAACCTAAGGCATGTATGTTGCAGTGGGCTGTTTGTATCACTGAAAGCTCTAAAAGGTTTGCCGTCACTGCTCTGGATAGTTGGAAGAAATTAGGCACGTTATGACGCTTTTGGGATTTGGAGGGAAGCGCAGTACAATAAAGTAACTTGTAGTCATGGGAATTTGTAGTATCCTTACTGAATGTAACATTGTTCCACTGAAATGGATAAATGGTTAATATTTGGCTGACTAGTCCCTGTAATTCAGAATCTTGCTCCTTTTCCCGAAGACATTTAATTTTACCCATAATCACCATATGCCTTTAGAACATATTGTAACTTTTATGAACTATGGAAAAATCAGATTGGATGTTCGGCAAAAACAGTGAGTTAGTTGTATCTTGTGTGAAACATGAGCCATGAAATTTTTTGTAGGTAGAATCACAGATAATCTTTTCTAAGCCCTTTCTGGGTCAGGTGCTCTATGTTCTGTACATACATTGTTTCTGCGCCTTAGACAACCACCAGTGTACTTGGTGTGTGTGTGCTGTGGATGAGAAAGGGAAGGCCTAGAGCCTGACTAGGCCAAGGTCATGTTAGTAGCGGGTAGCAAGGGACAAAGAGGATTGCTACTTGGGAGATAGATAGTCTTAAGTTTTGGCACAAAACTAAAACCAAGCTTGGTTTTGTATCCTTTTCTATAATATCAGAAGGTAGAATCAGTGTCTAGCTGTGTAATTTTTTTCTGTAGTGGTAACAAGGGCTTAGATAAGCATTATGTAACATTTGGTATTTTGGTTTGGGTAGTTACAGTTGTTTAGATTACTAAAGAATCCTCTTCTGTATCTTCTCAGTATCATTGTTCTATGGTAGAAAATGTTTATTTCATTATTACTGCACAAATAGTCACAAAATTAAATGTCATTTTTATTTATTTTTAAGTAGGAAAATTTTAAATGTTTGAATTTTAAATACATGAATATTTTGTATTGTGTCACATGAAAGGAAAAATATGAATGAAGGCTCAATATTTTCTGGAACCAGAAAAATAAGTCACTGTTTTTGACTTCGTATTTTATAGTTGTTACTCTAAAACCTAGTATATAATATTTGAGCTCTGGGGTAGTAATTGTTGTTTTCCGTAGGTCAGCAGCCTTGTTTTACATATTGAAGAAGCTCACAAACTCCCAGTGAAACATTTTACGAATCCATACTGTAATATCTACTTGAATAGCGTCCAAGTAGCAAAAACTCATGCAAGGGAAGGGCAAAATCCAGTATGGTCAGAAGAGTTTGTCTTTGAGTAAGTATTAAATGACCTTTTTTAAACCAAACTGCCTTTCTTTACCACCGCCCCCATTTCTGTTTTTACACTGACAGAATAGGGTGCCCAATTTAGATGTTTCAGCAGTAGAGAATTTTGTGTGTTGTATTTGTTCACCTTCATTAGCTGAGTGCTGTGCTATTGTTTTTTTACTTAATTATTTATACACATTAGCATCACTTATCGTCAAAAACTATACAAAATGCTTTTTTAGTAGAGTTTCCAGGATTAACCTGAATTATTGGTGGTTTACTAGGTTAAAACTGATCGGAAAAATGTGTGATCTGCTTGTCAGAATTGCTGTATACCAGATAATAAAATGTGTTATGAATCCAGTTTGAAATCTAGCATGCTCAAGTTTTGAAGGGAGCCTATTTGACAGTAGAACTGAAGGAATCGAGCAGTCAGAACATTTTGTTAATTATTTTTTTCCTTCTTCAGTGATCTTCCTCCTGACATCAATAGATTTGAAATCACTCTTAGTAATAAAACAAAGAAAAGCAAAGATCCCGATATCTGTAAGTTGCTAAGAAACTTTGTAAAGTAAAAAAAAAAATGTTTTATAAGTTTTCAGAATTCATGAAATGTCTTAAAATGGAAATTATAGAGCAAAACAGGAATGCAAGTAATATAATTTGAGACAGTTCCTTACTGTACTTTTTTAATCTAGGAGAAACAGACCCAGATGTCTAACTTGTACACACTGTAAACTGAAGCCCTGAAGACTAACATAAAAATCTCTATCAGTCTCTTCCCCAGCTAGTAAGAGCATGAAAATGGCCAGTTTTCGGTGAGGGCTCCCCCTTTCCTCCTTTTCACTTTATCTTCTTCCTGCTGTCCTGTAGAAAAAAAGAGAGAGAGTGCGGTGTTCGCACAGTCACACGCTCCCGGTGGTGGCTGTCATCGGTGTACTTTCTCCCAGCCTACTGCTAGGACAGACGGCAGGGGGATTTAGCAGGGTACATCAGGGCGTATTAGGTTAATACCTTCTTCAAAATTCAGGCCTAAGGAAGGAAATGATATGTACTAACAGGTCAAAGCCTGAATTGGTGTCTGTGAAATGTATGTGATTACTGTACTGAAACACTTTTTGTACTGGTTGCCCATTACTTTTATGATAAAATCCTAGTAATGACGTACAGGGAAAGCCGTACTTCCATCTGGACTGCCTGCTTGCTCTCTACGTTTTTACTGGAGCTTGTGGGTCACTTTAAGGTTTATCTGCTTACAGTGGGTGTTTGACCTTCTAAGATGGAATTATGGATCATTTCTCTGTGTTCCCAAAGCATTATTGACTGTTACTTATCCCAGTGTACCATAACTGATTTCTCCCTTCTTGCCCAGGCTGACCTCCATGCACGTCATGTGTTGGTCATCTCTGTATCCCAGGTCCTTGGCCGTCACAGAGTCTAGCACGTAGTAGACAGGCAGTACATGAAGTAAGCAGTCACATGTGGAGCTTGTTATGTTCTTGAAATGCTTCAGTGAAAAGCTTTAACATTGTAGAGGACTGAACTTCAGGAAAATTTACTTGCATGGCTAATGACAGTGTTACCTTGTTTATGTAATCATTTTTTTTTCTTTCAAAGTATTTATGCGTTGCCAGTTGAGCCGGTTACAGAAAGGTCATGCCACAGATGAATGGTTTCTCCTCAGCTCCCACATACCACTAAAAGGTATTGAGCCAGGATCCCTGCGCGTTCGAGCACGATACTCCATGGAAAAAATCATGCCAGAAGAAGAGTACAGTGAATTTAAAGAGGTAATTATTCTCCATTTTTAGTGGCATTATTAATAAACAAAAATACAGTATGTTAAATGCAGTAATTTCATACCTCCATGCCTCCATGGCACACTGATAACCCAAGGTTCAGAACCTCGTGGTATAATTTTCATCTAGAGATCAGACATAAGTGGGTGACAGAGTCACTCTTTCTTAATACATCTGTTCAGTGGACATACTTCTCATTAAACACAAGAATACTGTTCCCAGCGTCTCACTGGAGACACACCATGCAGTGTACTTTCAGCAGTCTCTTCATGCTGTTTCTAGCTCATCCTGCAGAAGGAGCTTCACGTCGTCTATGCTTTATCACACGTGTGTGGGCAAGACCGAACACTACTGGCGAGCATCCTCCTGAGGATTTTTCTTCATGAAAAGCTTGAATCATTGTTGCTGTGTACACTAAATGACAGAGAAATAAGCGTGGAAGGTAGAGTATGGATGTGTGCTATCTTTAAAACTTGGGCTATTAGATTTATCTCATGTGTCTGTCTTCAAGAATGTTAAAAAACTATCATATTGTAAAGTATGTTATTCTGTTTTTCCTTCACTAAGAGATACAGTTGGGGTGCCAGCTCTGATCTTGTTGTTTAGTATTGGGCGAGCATTTCTAATACAGGTCTCTGTCAGGGAAGACTATGTTAGACGCCATAGAAAATCCTTTCTGTTGCAGGCCAGTGGCCCACGGTACTTTACTCTTGAGAATAGTTTGGTTTACTTAATAACCATACTCTTTTGTTGTTTTACTCATGAATTCCTTGCAAAGAAGTGGAGTGTTAGTTGGATTTTATAAGTAGGCTATTGGACACAGTGCTTTTAATAGCTTCCTAATATGTCAAAGTAATCCATTCCCCCCACCCCCAGCACTCTGACTCACCAATAGTTCTTGCCTCGAAATACTGGAGCTCCCATAATAAACTGCAAAGTATAAAACTATTCTTTGCTAATCATAAAAATTATAAAAATATAGATTTGTGAAGAAATAGATTAAATGGTGATACATATTTTACACTGAGACTTTCTTCTGATATTTGTATTTTTTTATTAAAACTCAGTATCCATGTTTTAGCTAATAAACTTATACTGGGATTTTATGTTACATTCTACTTGCAAATGGACTCAAATTTTTTAACACATAAAATTAGTGTTCAGCAGAGCAGGGTCTTGCAGAACTGGGCAAGTGATCTTAGAAAATGATAAACCATTCTGAGCTTTCATTTTTCACATAAACATGTTATTCATTCCTTCTGTTTATGATTTAACAATTGTATATAAATAATATATAAAATTGTTTTACATTGTGAAATCTTTAGAAATAAGTCATAATCCATTTTCAGTCATGCATGCAAAATATGTATTTACTGCAATGGCTGAGTTGGTGTGGAGAAGTAAATTCATTTCCAGTTCGATCACATTCGTGGGCCACGTGTGTTCTAATGTAACTGTGTGCACAGATGAAGCCACCACCCTGTTTCGAGCCACAACACTTGCGAGCACCCTGATGGAGCAGTACATGAAAGCCACCGCTACCCAGTTTGTCCACCACGCCCTGAAGGACTCCATTTTAAAGATAATGGAAAGCAAGCAGTCTTGTGAGGTAAGAGTGTAATGGCTTTTTATTCTGGTCTGGTTAGGGACTGAACCTAAGGCCTTGACACTGAGCTACATTTCTAGCCCTTTTTTCTTTTAAATTTGAGACAGGTCTTGCTGAATTGCCCAGGCTGGGTTCAAACTTAAGATCTTTCTGTCTCAGCGTCCCAGAATGCTGGGATTATAGTAGTGTGCTACCACACCAGGCTAAAAATTTAGGATTTTAAAATTTAATTTTTAAGTTATTTTAGTAAATACCAGATTTTAAAAGTACTGCTTTATAGCAAATTACATTTTAAGCTAAGGCAAACATTAACTTTCTAAAATTCACCGAAGTAATTGCACTTTATGTAATACCAGTTATAAAAAGGTTTTTATAACAGACTTTTTAAGTGCACTAAGGCTAAAGGTGTAGCTCAGTGGTGGAGCACGTGCCTGGCATGCATGAGGCCCTGAGTTCAGTGCCCAGCACCACACGCAAGCACACACAGGTTGCACCAGAAATCCGTAAAAGTATTTTGACAGTCCTCCTGAAGTAATGATCACATACGCTACTTTCAGAGTGCACATAACATAAATTGCATGCTTTTCCAGGGCCTTTTAGGTTGTACAAGTTGAGTACCCTTTAACCCCAAAAGATGGGGACCAGAAATGTCTTAGATTTTGGAGTATTTCCATACACATTATAAGGTCTGTTGGGGATGGGATTCAGTTGTAAACACAATTCATTTGTCTCCTACATACTTTATACATGTAGCCTGAAAATAATTTTATACTGTATTTTTGGAGCTCCTGTGTTTTGACTGTAGCCCATCACGTGAGGTTAGGTATGTAATTTTGCATTTGTGGAAACATGTCCCCACTCAGAAAGTTGGGAAATTTGAAGCAGTTAAGAGTCATCTGGATTTCAGATTGGGAGCTTGGTTTTGGGAGGAAAGATGGAATTAAGAGAAAAGCAAAGGACTTTTACAGTGATTAAGACTACAGGGTGAATTCATAATGAACCATTAAAATCATGAATACAATGGTACTTACATGGCTGTTCTCATTTGATTTTGATAGTAGAGCCATTACAAAGGAAGACACTGGGCTTCATTTTTAAACTTGATACAGAATCAATAAAATAAGGAATTATTTTTATTGCTGGAGGCTGCCAAATATTAATTTTGCTCTGCCTTGTCAATTTTTACTTACAAGTTGGAGAAGAAATGAACGATGTAGTGTTTCAAATCCAGGATAATGCCATACCTAATCATGAAGGATGACATGGAGATACAGCACGTCTGTAGGGAATTTCTGTGCTTTGGATGGAACGTAGGGAACTCACACTTTCATTAATACCCAGCTACAACTCTTAGATTCGAGGGGTTACTAGAAGTTTTTTAAAGGTTCTTGATGTTATCTAAAGTATGTGGTAATTATTAGCTAACAATTAAGTCTTACTCAGAAAATGCTTTTTAATCACTCTTGCCTCTTTAAGTCAATAAAACTGGGTAGTCACTAGTTGCTCCTCAGTGGGTTGTTGATGGGAGGTAGCAAACCTATTAGGAGGTCTGTAGGGCAGAGTACTTCAGAGTTCCTTACACGAAGAAGAAGACATATATCACAGGAAAGTGGAGAACCTTGGAAATTGTTTGTGTGCCTTGCTTTAATTGCATTTATCATTGCCAAGGTATATTTATATTGATTTGTTCTGTCTCTCAGTTAAGTCCATCAAAGTTAGAAAAAAATGAAGATGTGAACACTAATTTAGCACACCTATTGAACATACTATCAGAGCTTGTGGAAAAAATATTCATGGCTTCTGAAATACTGCCACCGTAAGTAGTGAAATTTTTATTTGAAAAAAACTGTCTACTTTTTGAAAAGTTTCTCACATATAAGAGCTTTCTATTGCCTGATATTATTATACTGAGTTATCGTTCAGATCTTTAAAAATAAACTGTGTTAAAGAAAAAGAGTTAAAAGAGACCAGAATGAAATACTTTTTATTAAACCAGAGTGAAATACTTACATTCATAAAACAAACCATTTGTTCAAACAGGTGTAGCTCGGGGAGTCAGCAGAGACCTGTTGTCTCAGATCTAGGGAGACAAGACAGATTGTCTATTTAGTCTGTAATTTCTCATTCAAAATGTGTACCGGAGGTGGGATCTGGCTCAGTGGTAGAGCACTTGCCTGGCACGATGAGAACCTGGGTTGAATCCCAGCAGTGCCAAAAATAAAAAGAAAGAGAAAAGAAATTCAAAATGTGTAACAGGTATCATTACGCTCAGTATCTGTTTAAAAGCCTCCAGTGTTAGTGAATTTATCTGTTCAGGTAGAATTTAAATCAAAATCTTCTCCCCCGAACTTGGTACCATATTAGTACTGCACTCCAGTACTTGCTTTGTAGTTTTCATTGACATAAAAGTAGCCTAAAATTGATGGTAATCTTACTGGATTGTCTTACTTACCCCTTGCCAAAAGTCTCATTACTTTTGACAAGATACTTTTCTGGGGGAAGGTCAGCTTAAGCTTTTGGCTGCCATAAGACCAATATTTTTTACTTGTTTTTTTTTTTTTTTTCATTACAATAATTGTTTTATTTTGGCAGGACACTGAGGTATATTTATGGGTGTTTACAGAAATCCGTTGAACATAAGTGGCCTACCAATAAAACCATGAGAACAAGAGTTGTTAGGTAAGGCTCATCAGTTCACTTGTCACATCATACGTAGCACACAGCGGTTATGCATATGTATACACACAGTGAGTAAAGACACAGGCATTTGGTGCTGAGAGGAGAGTACTAATTAAGCACTTAGATGCTGATTAATTGGTTTGTAAGAAACATCTATGATGGCAGCTTCATTTCTACCAAAGCTTCTAGGTTGGAAGGTCTGTTTCAGTTTGCCTATTGTACAATAATTAGGAGGTACTTCTATGACAAGTCACAGAATTTAAGAGCTTGTATACGGAGACTTCATTATCATTATTCTAACATATTTGTCCAATAAAGAAGCAGTTCTGGAGAGGGTAAATTGTTTGCCTAAGTGGGCTAGGTGTGATGGTAACCTACCACTTGGGAGGCTGGGGCAGGAAGATCACCATGAGTTCAAGGCCAGCCTGAACGACACAGGAGACCCAGTCCGCCCGCCCCCTAAAAGCCTATGGCTATCACAAAGTTAATACCCAAGGCAGAAGTAAAGCTACCTTCTAAGACTTAACGTAGTGTCTGTGCTGTAGGCTGTTGTTAATAAGCATGTCACAAGCAATACAAGGTAACTGGATGCTTAGTACATAAACATCAGTGAATGTGGCCATTTCCTAATTATGTAATTACTGGTTGGAGTTTACACTGCAAGTTAGATTTCAAGGCAAAACAGGAAAAATTACTGAAGACACCAGTGTCATAATCCTGCCTGTGATACAAATTTTGTCAAGGAGCTTCTACTTTTTTTTGTAGATAAAACTGTATGCCTATAGTCTAAGCTATTTGAGAGGCTGAGGCAGGAGGATTCAGAGTTCAAAGTCAGCCTGGGCAACTAAGTGAGACCCTGTCTCAAAAATAAAAATCAAAACAAGAACAAAAACAAGAATCCACATAGCCAATAAAATAAAACCACTCTCTGGGGATCAAGGGGTGTAGCTCAGTGGTAGATCACCTGCCTGTCAATAGTGACTCCTGAATTAATCCCTGGGACCATCAAAGGGGGCAACAGCTATCTTGGTCACTTATGATACACATTTAAATATCACAGATTCTGTATTTCTAGGCTTTAGTGGTGAATGGGTAAAAGGAAGCATTACAAGCGTTCCATTTCAATACAGTTATGTGTGTGATGGAAATAAAGCTGTTCTGCAAACTGAGTTTTCCATAAGCACTTGTTAAGCAGATACAGCAGGGTTTGATGCAGTAATCGGGGCATTCACGGCCAAGATGATTTCTGTCCCTGGTAAGCTTTTAAATGTGTATATACTTAACGTACCCTTTTCGAGTTTAAAATTACCTCCTAGAACTCCAAAAGTCAGCGCGCAGTTGACTGAACTGAAATCCTTAGGTCAGTGTTGCCAGGTGAGGCTTTTAGGTTCCCAGACCCTAGTTAAGTATCAAAATGTTTTCACGTAAAATTTAGGCAGAAGTAATTAAAAAGAAATCCAGATATAGACTTAGTTCTTGTTATGATGTAAGTGGTATATATGCTGTTCGAAAAATAAGATTCATTTTCTAAGAGTCCAGAATGCGCAAAGTGCCGTACATTTGAAGGGAGTGCTGGGAAGTTGGGTCATCCACTCTTGCATGGGGCAGGTAAAGCAATTAGTGTACATTTCTCGTGAAAGGACCTGAAAATTATCTCCACAACGTGTGCTTTCTATAGTGCGTGAGCGAGGCAGGGTACACTGTGTATACAGTAACATCTCACTACCTCACTGTTCCTAAAGTAGAATTAGCAGTTAGTATCATGGTTTTGCTATTATTTTTTGATAGCTTTTAAGCTTTAGAGTCCACTCTGCCTTCTCTTAGATTTTCATTTATCAAGTTACTTCTCTAGTGCAGAGGATTCCTATTTTCATATGAAGAATCAACAAAATTGATAAAACCACCTTAACTTATGACTATTAATGAGAGAGGCAGAAATGAGAGAATAATTGAAGTTTTGCGATTTCATGAAACTATAGTATATGCGAAAGATTTCTTTGTACTGCTATACTATTTCAGAAATCCTTAGGGTTCCTAAGGGTATTGCTGCCTCTAAGTCAGGATAAAATAAACTGCAAGTCTGGAATGAGTAGCATCTAAGACAATAAATGTACTGTTCAACTTAACATCTTCCCAAAGTTAATCGAAAATTCCAAATTTGAGAAAAGTGGGTAATACATTCACGAAGCATAACTGTACTTAGTTTTAAAATACGATGCTTTGGCTTATTATTTTCTTAAAGCTATGTTTGCATTTCCCTACGGGAATTCAGAGTAAAGGCTGAGGTACTGAGTATTAAAACATTCTGTCCAGCCAGGCTTGGTGACACACACCTATAATTTCAGGTACTCAGGTGAATAAGGCAGGAGAATGGCAAGTTCAGGACCAGAATTGGCAACTTACCTGCCTCAAAACAAAATACAAAAACAGAAAGAAAGGAGGGGAGGATGTAGCTCAGCGGCGGAGCACTCGCTCAGCGTGTGTGCAAGGCCCTGCGTTACTCCCCAGTACCGTCCCCCCGACATACAGTGCTGTTTATATTGATTTTAATGTACTATATACAATGGTTTTCTAAAAAGAATTTCCCTCCTATTCAGTGGCTTTGTTTTTCTTCGGCTTATCTGTCCTGCCATCCTGAATCCACGGATGTTTAATATCATCTCAGGTAATTAGCTTTTGATAAATTTTGAAATGAGAAAAAACTTTAGAATAAACAGTTTCACTATTTGATAAGAACATTAATTTTGTCTTTTAAGTCTGACTTTAAAAAAATTACTGAATTCTAAGACGATATAAAGCATTCTAAAGTATATTTCCCTTTTTTTGTTCTTCCCCTTTTCTGTTTTGCATCTTATCTTCCACCTAATGCCTAAGACAGCAAAATTACACACATTCTACTTTGCATCTGTGTTTTTTTATGTGTAAGTTTTTTTGCAAGTTAGGAAGAACTTTGGTGTGTTCAGTTCATGCTGGAGTGCTGCACAGCTTCTTGAGATCAAATTAAAATTCCACATACAGTTGCGGTAGTGCTTTGTGAGTACTTAGGAAAAAAGTAGCTTTGGCTCCCATTGAAGACAGTCATAGGTCATATGTTAATCAGTATTTTAAACACCAGTAAACCTTGCTTAGCTTTGTTCATTACTTGGTGTCCATTATGGACTGACTTCCAGACGATGTAGGTTTCTTTCAAAGAAAGGTTAACAGAATAACTTTAAATGCAAAACAAGCCATTAGTAGAAGGCACCAGAACTACAGTTACCTTAATAATTGAAAGCTCTATTGTTCGTTAGAATATCTTAATATTTACATCCATAATAATTGAAAGCTCTATTGTTCGTTAGAATATCTTAATATTTACATCCATAGTCATGATGTCTGTAAAATTATTGCTACTAAAATGGTTAAACCTACAACTCTTAAGAATTAAGAGAATTCTTTTGAAGAGATTTATAATGTATCCAACTTCATCTCTGAACTCACCAATACATTCTGACATCAAGCTGTCAGGTAGACTACCTGTCATAATTTTATTGTTAAGCAGTTACTTTGATTAGTAACTGCAATTACTTTTCGTTTACATTCCACTATGTTCTGTAGGAATGTATTATTCTTGAGCTTTGAAATATTTTATTAAGTTTCATGTTTTTCTCCAGAAAACAGCACAGGTCCCAGATTTATCTTTGCTCTTCATATTTAAAGTGAAATATGCAATAAAATAAAACTTCGTGCGGTATTTTGAAGTAGTAGTAACTAGTTGGAAGTAACATATTTGTAGTACACTTTTCTAAACAAAACTAGAAGCACCTTTCCCATTTAACACGAGTTCTTTTGGACAGGTCATACAGTTTTCAGAGAACACTGTAAGTTCTGAGTAGAACGTTAATCTTTTACAGTAAAGAAGCATCAAACTGCTAAATTTCTAATGGCTTACCTGAAGGTACCTTCCAAGTTGGTATCATTAGCTGTCCCCAATTCTTTTATAGATTCCCCATCTCCTATTGCTGCAAGGACACTGATACTAGTGGCTAAGTCTGTGCAGAATTTAGCAAATCTTGTGGAATTTGGAGCTAAGGTAAAAGCATTTTGATACTTTAAAATGTAATTTATGAAACAGTAAATATTTCATAAAGATTTAATTACACATTAGCGGTACTTGTTGATGTGTTCTTAAAATGTCTTGTTTAGTGAACTTTAAAAACCATCATTTTAGCCATTAGGAAACTAATTCCTAAGATCGAATGCATGCAAACTTTTCCTTTTTTGAATGTTAAAACTCACTGGGCATGTTTTAAATGTAAAGTCATGTTATTTCACAATAAACATTTGCTGTAAACATTATGATTCAAATGAATTGTTAAAACGCGTGATTGTATTACAAGGCTAGCAGCTGCTCGTTCTCCCATTGGGATCATGCTCACTTGCTTCTGTCAGTGTGACAGACTTCTTTTGTGTCAGGAGATGCGCAACTTCTTGTTCTTAAGGGTTAGACTGGTATACCATCATGTGGATGTTAAGTCATCCTCTACTAGATAGATGGGGTCCAATTTGTTACTGATACTGCTGTAGCCAAAACTTGTGTTTCATTATTTCATTTCTTTAAAGACTTGTCACCTCTCATTTTTAGAGTTTTTCAGTGTGTATACAATGCTGTGTTGTAATTTGGTCCAGAATTTCTCATTCTTAAAATACCTCAGTTCCTCACGATAGCTGTTTTTGAGGAAAGGAGTAGCGTGTGATTAATTCTTATTAACTAGAACCCTTGCTACACGTGTGTGATTTTTGCTGTGTGTCAGGCAATTGTTTATTGCACCTATAAGTTTTTTATTTTCTTAGGAGCCTTATATGGAAGGTGTGAATCCATTCATCAAAAGCAACAAACATCGTATGATCATGTTTTTAGATGAACTTGGGGTATGTATATAATTTTCAGTTAATATACATGATTTAACCTAGTTAAGGAGCAACCTTTAGAAAAGTTTTAAATCTACCTTTCTGAAAAAAAATTTAATTTTTGTTGGCAGAACCATTTCTTACTGATTTACACAGTTGTGGCTTTTGAACTACCTGCATAGCTTCTAGTTTCCATTTTGCCTTACCTATTCCATCTCAGCCACTGGGACATTCTGAGGATTCTTTAGCGTCTACTCTTTGCAGCTAAGATTTGAAACAAAGTGGGTAACCTATAGTTCTTTAAATATGTAAATAAGTGTCCTTATGATTATTCCAGGAATCAGATACATGCATTTGGTGAGTTGCTTCATTCAGGGTGACTACCTATGCTTCATGTCTGTCTTTATAAATAGTAAAATTATGATTACAAAATCTAAGTAAATATGAAATATATTTAAATTTTTAAAATGCTTTTTTTTGGTAAAGTTAGATTTTCTGGATTCTCAATTTTTCAGAGATTGAGTCAGGTTTAAACTATTGATACTAGCAGTTTAGCTTATACAGACAGAAACCAGAAAGTGGCGTATGTGGGAAATGATCCAGGTTTATGACTAGGTGGGAAACGGAATTGCCACATTCAGGTTTAATGCATTCAGATGCAGTTTAAAGCACGGCCAGTAATACCACACCACTGCAGGAAGTGAGTCAGGCTAAGGTTACAATCTTAGGGAAGACATTACTGTGTTTTTAATTATTAGTATATGAACTCCTGGGACGCTTTTAGGTAAATGTTTCTAATTACCAGAAAAATATAGCTGGTTGGTGGTGAGAAACATTTTTTTCTAGCTATAATAATGTTTAAGCATCTGCTTGGGAAATGTGTGCCTTAAAGGTGGATTTTTCCTAGGCTGTGTTCTAGGTATCAGCTTTCACTCCTGGTTATACCGCAAAATCTAGCTTCTCAAAGCTGTTTAGAATCTACGTATCATAATACACCTCCAATCTGCTTTTGTTCCTTCACTTGTTATAAATCATTTCATCTTTGAAGAATCACATCTTCATGTTCTGCTTCCTGTTTCTGTCCTACACAGCTACAGTTGTGTTGCTGTGATTTGGCTTACTCTTTTTTGGTTTGTTTTGCTGTTTGTCTTGCTCCATAGTTCAGGCTGGCCGTGAGCTCACTGTGTAGCCCAGGCTGGCCTCGAACTTGCAGAGATCCTCCTGCCTCAGCCTCCCAAGTGCTGAGATTACAGGTGTGTGCCACCATGCCTGGCTGGTTTACACTTGTTATTTGTACCAAACTATAAGCCCTCTGAAGGCAAATGCTAATGCCTTTTATTTCTATAATCCTTTAGTTATTGATGAATAAATGAGTAACTGGGTCAGTAAGAATGAATGTATTCTGTTTAATGCTTTATACCATAAACGTGAGAATTTTACAATTTTTAGGCGTGTATAACATTGTCATTAAATAGGCGAACAGATTTATATAGTTTTTGGTAATCCAAGCCCATGTTAAATTTTATTCCAAGGTTTGAAATAACAGTGGTTTTATTAGTGCTAATAATGAAGTATTATAAACTGTTAGTAACTAAGTTACTTCATGAACCTTAAAGAAAACCATAAATAACACTGATGGTTCTCACAGCAGTCATTTTGAGCGTCATCCACTGAGAAGCTTGACGGGTTTTTACTACATTTTGATCATGTAGCTGTGTTGATGAATTTGGACAAACTACCACTGGCTTTATGAAATTCAGTCTAGGAATTTTAAGTTTAAATTGCATTTAATCCAGATTAGTAGTTAATATCTATTTGTTACATGTTCTAGGTCTGAAAAATCTGAAAACATCATACATATGTAGCTTGTTTAGAAACCGTTTTACAGTAACAGTATTATGCCATGTTCTGACATGCCTGAGGAAAATGGAACCCGGCTTTCAGGGGAATACAGGAATTATGAAACCATATTGGAAATTTTAACATACTATTGTATTTCAATAAGAAGCCTTGGGAGAAATTTAAGAAAAAAATTACACATTAAACAGCCCAAATTTTAAGAGAATGTTAAGTTTTATTTACTCTAACCACTTAGAATCATTTTAGAAGAGACTGTAAAGATTTATATTTCTGAATGCAGTTTTATGATTCCCTTAAAGAATGTACCTGAACTTCCGGACACTACAGAACATTCTAGAACTGACCTGTCCCGTGATTTAGCAGCACTGCATGAAATCTGTGTGGCCCATTCAGATGAATTGAGAACACTCAGTAATGAGCGTGGTGCACAGCAGGTAGGTTTTTACTGGCCATTCATTAACCAAGCTGTTTCATTAGCACTTACACTGGATGTCAGCTAAGACTGAGATGTAAATTCATAGCTCAGTTCTGATCAGCACTGTATTAGTTATGTTAACGAGTTTTAAGAGTCGGAATCATAATCCAAAAAGATGTAAGCCAAACGTTCTACTGTAGCCAGCACAGTAGCACACACCTCTAATCCCAGCACTCAGAGTGCTGAGGCAGGAAGATTGACAATTTTAAGGCCAGCCTGAACTCCATAGTGAGACCCTGTCTCCAGAAACCGAAAGTAAAAGGCTCAGAGTAGGATGATGTGCCCTGATAAGATGATGGCATTCATACACTTTAACAGCACTTGTAAAAATGACAGGTGAGCTGAATTAGGGCAGTAGTGGTTTTGTCTTTCAGACCCTCCCTCACACATGGAGTGGATAGCCAGAGTGATTCTGAAATCAATATACATGACAGCTATTTGTGAAGTTTTATGGAAATGTGTACTGTAAGCTTCATGTCCACAGATTTCTAACAAGTGCTTGTAGGTGAGGCACACTAGTTGCTATTAGTAAAACTGCTATCCAGAGAAGTAGATAACACACCAGCACGTTATCTGGAGGTCAGCTGAGATATCAGAGATGTAAGAGAATAAAATGAACCATAAGTGGAATGGTCTATTAGCTGGGACAAGATCCACTGACAGGAAGTTACTTGGCAGCAGATTCCTGGGGCACACGGCATCAGTGTCACTGGTGGTTGCAGGAGCAAGTGAAGTGAGTGTTACCACAGCACTGGTCAGCATAAGTCTAGAATCCTAAATTTTTTTCCCAACTTTTATATTAACAGCTTTGCTTATCAGAGTTCCACCCTGGTAAGAAATTTTTATGATTCGTTTAACTCTAGGTTTGTAAGGACAAATCTGTCTTTCAGTAATGTGATCTGTCCTAGAGATGTTTCCTTTAGAGGAAAATGCAAAACACCAGTGAATTTCTGTTCACTTCAGTGTGCAAAAATTCTCTATCTTGGCTACAACCAAAAATACAGTCAGGGTCCGATTAATATCAACTCACAAATTTGAATAGAATGCTAGTATTATTTCATGAATTCCTTTGAAATGGCCTTTTTCCTATCCAAGTTTCCATCCTAGAATTTGAAATCAGGCTTTGATTTATTTACTAACTATTTCCCATTGTATCTCTTTCTGTCTAGCATGTATTGAAAAAACTTCTGGCTATAACAGAACTGCTTCAACAAAAACAAAACCAGTATACAAAAACCAATGATGTCAGGTAGCAGCCCTCGAGGGGCTCTGCCTGAATTCGGCATGCCCAACATGGTAATTGACATCAGTATATCTTCTCTGCTCTTGCCAAAAAATAGCACACCTTTCCACATTCCAGTGATGTGTGAGCTATGCAAAGAAAACCGAAGATCCTGTTGGCAGATCACTGCCAGCACCTCTGTAAGCTGTCAGTGCAAGATGTTTGCACTTCTCCATGTGGAACCTTCACCGAACACTGAGCCTTGGTGTACAGATCACCTTTCATAAAAAATGCTAGGACTGCGTCTTCAACTCTGGAAGTATATTTTCAATACATCCAATTGCCAAAGTTTTGCTATCTCTTGGAAATGGAACTATAAAACCAACTGACAAGAAAAAAGCATTCTCTATGGACAACCAAGGATAACTGGACTGTAGACTGTTCTTACTGTAACACTTTCCTGACTAGGGACATGACCATTTGACTGTTCAATGACTGTATTTACAGTTTCCAGGGTTTGTCATTATAATAGGAACAATCTTTGTTATATACTTTTTTAAAATACTGTGCTATTTCTCATTCTGGAACTGTTGAAAGAAAATATATAGAATGGATCTATTGCTCATCAGCTTTATTTTTTAAACATACCACTTATTTTGTTGGAATTGTCAAAGATTGTATTTAGATCTCAATGCTTTTGTTAAATGTTTACAACAGTAAATAGTTTCAATTCAGTAAATATTATTGGTCATTGTACTGATCAGTGCATGTTACCCTTTCCATCATTTTATAGGTTCCCAATTTCCTTGTGGAAAAAAAACTAGAATGCTTTTTAATTCAAAGTTGATTTTTGTTACCCTTTTGATTATGCAGACCACCTCATCAGCCACTTAATACAACTTTTCCGTCTTTGAACTTCTGACTACTCATATCTGCTGGGCTGGATATTTAGTCGGACTGTATAGTTTTATTTTGCTTCTGTATGTGTATTTTTGTGAAGTATTCACAAGGGTTAAGTTAAAATAAAACCAAGGGACATCTTATATAAGTGATTACTTCTGTCTAAATATTGCCAAGCATTTAATTTCATGATTTTCTTCCTTTTTAGGGGCAGTTCAAACTAGCACCAAAGCAAGACCCAGGGAGATGAACCTTCAGATCATTACTTTCGCTAATGGTCTCTCATTCAATATGTATTTGTTTCACATTTATTTTCTTCTTCCCTATACGTGTGCAGGGGAGGCAAGACCGGGAAAGTATGTCATGAAATATTAGTAATAAAAGTAGGTGAGACAGGAACTAAGTGAAGGTATGAGGATAAGCAATTCCTACAGTTAAAGAAAAATTTTCTAAAGGCCTACAGTTTAAGAGCAAGACTTGATTCTCTAACATTTAAAACATGGGGAAAAAACTGGGGGCAGAATAGCTCTACCACTGAACTCTATATACTCCCAGGGCCTAGTGGTTTAAAATGTAGCTGTGTGCGCTTAGTTTTAAGTTATAAAAGGTAATTATTTGTGTGAAGGCAGCCAGCCTCACTTAGCTTCAATCACACTTCCGCAGTGTTACCTACCCTTCAGCAAACCCAACATACCCTGCAAGCCTCTTCCTTGATCTTAATGCCACTTCACTTTCTCCCTCCTTTCTAAATCGTGTCACTTTGCTTCTCTATTCCTCAATGCTTTTTGGTTAGACAACCATAGTAGTCTCCAGTCTGTCTTCATTTACAGAAGACAGATGGAAGGGATAGGACCTAGTGATATTTCCTAATTTCTTCCTAACAGGAAGAAAGGTCCAAACTAATACTAACCTA
Source organism: Chinchilla lanigera (assembly GCF_000276665.1). Taxonomy (NCBI): domain Eukaryota; kingdom Metazoa; phylum Chordata; class Mammalia; order Rodentia; family Chinchillidae; genus Chinchilla; species Chinchilla lanigera. Next base: position 23,808,781 of record NW_004955418.1, on the reverse strand, counting down.
CCTGCCATTCGTTATAAAACACAAACCTGAAAAACTTACCCTGCTTTTTGTATTTTAACGCTTATCTCTTAAATTGGAGTGGGAACCTGGCTACTTACCTTTTGTAGACCTCTCCCTGAAGTATTGGATGGACAGTGTTGAAATACAATCTCTGAAACCATTTTTTTAATGACGCTGGTTAGGAAAGTGTCAGAGATAAATGTGGACCTTGCCCTGATGCCAAAATTGAGTGGTCTGAAAGGGAAACAGGAGGTAAACTGGAAGCGTTTTACAACTGTCTCCAGCCTAGCGTAATGCTAGGACTACACTGAAGGAACAAACTTTGGTTTCTACTCTACTTTTGTAAAGTTCCACTATCAGTTTTATTTCAGAATAACAAAACCAAAAAACTCAAGCCTAAAACATAAATAATACATTGTTACCATACGTGAAAATTCTCACGACTCCAGTGGGAAGTACGGGCTTGCATGCAGTGAGTCTGAGGTGTGTATTTGCACAATTTAGTTATTTCAGGGGCAGCTGAGTTCTCACAATTTCAAGTCAGTTTTCCAGAAAAAATGTGACCTGAAAGAACACACATCCATGGTTTGCTTCCAGCCATAGCAGCTGATATTTGTTTTGCTATTCAAATGTTAATGTATAAACTGAACACACTGCTCTGATCCACCTACGAAGGGTAGGTGTCATCACTGTCACTTCATGTGAATGTGGGAAACTGGCACACAGGTTTTCTAACTTACCAAGGTCACAGAGCAAAGTAGAAGCAGCTCACATTCATAGCTAAGTAACTTGGTGCCGTATTCTTTGTTTTTCTATTTTTATATCAATTCATTTCAACTTAAATTCCTTGTATATACTTCATTGGTAAAACTCCTAGTAACTGCAACACTATTTATATGAATTCACTTACAAGTAATAATAGGTTAATTTTAAAACAATATATAATTAGATTATATCAATTTAAGATTTTTATCTAGAAAACTCACGATTATACATCTAAATTTTTTCAATTTGGAAATTCTTTCTAGTAACTAATTGAGAGGAAAAAAAAAAAAAAAATCAGTACCCAGAAAGACTACCTTTCAGTCCCAGGCAGTTCAGCAATAATGCACAAATGACTAAGCACACATGAGGGAACATTTGAAATGCCAGTTAGGAAGGCTTCTGTGGAACAAAACACATTTCCTTGGCAATTTCATCGTGGGTAGATCAAGTCGGTACCATTTTGGCTTCTGAAGATGTTCTATTTTACATAAAGCTATCACGAAAGGATACAAGTGAAATAACAGAAAAGTTTAATATATTAGTGTTTTTAAAGTTAAATGCCAGATACATTTTCTCCTGCTGGTTAGTTAAAACTGACATAACAATAAACATTTAGAGAGAGTCTACGAGGTCGTCATCAGTCCATTCTTCCTAAGAAGGAAAAAAACATGTGGTTAGGATAACACACTGATGCATGACCAGTGTAATTTACCTCTGCCCCCTTCAAGAAAACATTCTCCCTTCACTTATGCTGATGATAGAACTAAATAAACCAGAAAACTGTAGCACACTGCTCTTCCACTCTTTTGGCGTGGTCTTGCCACACACCAGTGAGCTTAGCTAAAGATTACAGCTGTGACTTTCTGCCTCTGATTATTTTTTTACCTGAATGGCCAAGTACAATTTTAAGGGGACAAAGGAGGAATCCTTGGCAAATGCATGTAAAACAAAAATTAAGCACATGTATACATCCTTGCTGCATGGATTCATCAGGTAACTCTTACACTGCCTCACAACAGGCTAAAATAGAAGAAAAATCCCTATAATAAAGGGCAACGTACATAAAGACATATGCAAAACTAGGAAGAGTAAAAAAGTCCAAACTTCTATCATGCTCTGTTAAATAAATCTTAATAGAATGTAAATGATGTCAACGTCCCCTTTGGAGTTCACATACCTCTTCATGTTTGGATTTCTTTGATACATAGTCATCATCTTCATAGCCTTTCCTTTTCTTTCTGTAATTAAGTAACTATCAGTAAGCAATCTGGTACTGACAACCAAAACTATAAAATAAGGAATAAACTAGCCTCTGAATATCTACTGAAGGACAGGGCTTGGAAAGACATGAAGAGTTACGGATATCAAGACAGTACTTGTTAAATTAGTGCTGAACTTCAATGCAATTCCAATTAAAAATCCCAATAAACCTTTTCTTGGAACTTATCAAGCCAAGCTCTGACAGGGGAAGAGAACAGGAAAAAGCAGCAAAGACAATCTGCAAGAAGACAATGCTGAAGGTCCTCATCTCAGTTCTAAAAGTACACTTAAAAGCTATGGTCATGAAGTGCATAGTATTAATTATACATCAATCTTTAAAATGACTAGAAAAATTTAGTCTATGATTAAAAAAAAAAAGAGTAATTCAAATAACTGAAAAAAAAAAAAAAAGATTCCAAAAGGCTGGAACAAAATGAGTATTTGAAAAAAAATTACCACAAACAATTCTTAAGTAGTTTTAAAAGCTAAACAAAAGGTAAAATAAAAGTTAAAAATTTTACATGTAAAAACTGGAAAGAGCTGTATTGAAGATGAGTATATAAAATTTATGAAGAACAAGAAAATAATGCCCCAAAACTGGGCAAGCATCATAAACAGCCAATATGGAAAAAATATAAACGATCTTTATCCACAGGGACATCGACGGCTCACAGTAATCAGAGAAATACAAATTAAAATACTACTGCGATACCATTTTTTCATCCCGACTGGCAAAGGCTAAAGGTTACTAACAAAAAGTGTTGTGCCACATATGAAGACAGCCATGCAAAGAAAAACCAGCAGTGTTATACACACACACACTCAGAGCTGCAGAAGCACCAAATAAAAGTAACTTCTGAGGTTGTGACTTAGGTTTGGGTTTGGTCAAAGGGAATTTTGGTTTTACCCATATTGATTGACTTACTGACAGTACAGTTCTTGTGTGATGAAAAATAAAGGTAAAAGAATTTTAAAGGTCAAGGAAAACAAGTATTTTGTCTTACAGTATTGCTACTCAGTGTGGTCCATAAGTTCATAGTAGTCCAAAAATTGTATATGTAGAAATTTTTACAGCAATTTGACAGAATTTTTGACTATTCAATTTAATAAAATTTCAACTTACAGTTTCATGTCTTAACTTCACTTTTCTAGTAAATTATTTTTCTCTATTTTTACTAAAATGTATGTCTGTAATGAATTCTTTTTAAGTTTTCACAGTTTGAAAAGCACTCCTCGGGGCTGGGGATTTAGCTCAGCGGCAAAAGTGCCTGCCTGGCAAGAACAAGGTCGTGAGTTCGGTTCCCCGTACCGGAGAAAAACCAAAAAAAAAAAAAAAAAAAAGAAAAGCACTCCTCAAGTCCACAGATTTGCAGGACTTGCTCAGCACAGTACAAAGCAAATGGTAACTAGGAATAAAACAAACTCTGAGTGAGGTATGCCTCATAATCTCTCAACTATGGGAAGCTGAGGCAGGAGGACTGAAGGTTTAAATTCAGCCTGGGCAACTTGAAACCTTTTCTCAAAATAAAAAATTAAAAAAAAAAAAAAGACTGGTGATGGAGCTCAGTGGAAAGGCCCTGGGTTCATCCCCAGTACCTCCAAGACAAAATAAAAAATAAACTGGCAGTTAGAAATTTGGGGTTAGGGTCCATTTACTTACCTAGCTAGAAGAGTAGGGTTATAACTGTTCAGTGTTCTAATCTAGGGGCTAGGATAAACTTAATCTAGGATAAACTTAATCTAGGATAAACTTAATCTAGGATAAACTTAATCTAGGATAAACTTTAGAGGGCTGAAAGTACATATTTTAGGTCTTTCAGGCCACAATACTTTTGCCACACTCAACTCTTCTGCCATACCATGAAAATAGCTACAGTAATACATAAACTAAAGTTTATACTATGTTCCAGTAAAAGTCTTTTGAAACTACAGGGTCAGATTTAGCCTGTGGACCACAACTGGCTAATGTCTGGCCTAAGCCTATCTCAAAAATCAGTGTGAAAATATGAGTGCTATAATACTCTGATTCATTAAAGTCAACATCTTCTCTACAACCTTCTAATATTCCTGTTACTACTGAAACAGGAATGAAATTTTAAGTTCTGTGAATTTCAAGTTCTATGCCATCCTTTGAAGTTACAGCTATGACTGTAATAAAAGTCCTGTATTTTCCACATTTCATATATCCCTGGAATCCTTCACTACATCTGTATAAGGGTCTGAGTCAGGCACCTGTTCTAAAGACCTTGGACTGCTCTTACGGCTTCGCATACATATCTGTTAGCATACATTCACCAATTATAAAGATGAGAGTATCTCTAATGCATTTTAACTACAAGTTGCCATAGCTAACTCCCATTAAATTTTAACGAACTTGCAAATCAGAATGCAGTCCATAGAAAGTGCCTTAGTGAATATTCCTATCACCTACCCAAGCCTCTAACTGCCTGAACTCCTAAAATGTTATGGATTCTTTATGCAAAGCAGAAAGTGCAAATTTTACGGTGAGTTCCACACTGGCCAACAAATGAAGAGAGGTGCCCATGGCTGCAAAAAGAGAGTGAACAGCTCATTTTCCGTTCTATTTTCAATGTAAAGCTTCTTACTGAAAGAAAACATGCCAAATTTTCCTACACTAGCTAACAGTGTACTTGTTCCCTGGACCAATTAAAAGACTTACAAAAAGACCAAAAATCGAAAGGACAGGCAAAAGTTCACAGATCCCCTAGGAAGACACTGACCCCGAAATCCCACAGGAATAGAAAGGGCATGATCTGCAAGCCCAAGAACACCAGTGACAGATGAGATCTATACCGTGACCAAACTACTTACTATGCTGCATATAATCGCATTAGAAAAGTACACTCAATTAAAAAATCTGACTAAAGAGGGATCAGTTTTCCCCAGATGAACAAATTTATACCAATGAAATGATTTACTACTATGGAGGCCAGGAGACTACCAACTATTCACGAGTAACTGTCCCATCTACTTACGTAACCACATTAAGTGCAAGCTCAGCGGAGTGACATCGCTCCAGCTTTTGTTTCAGAGTAGCAATTTCTTCAGGTCTTGGGGGCTCATACTTTTTTACTAAGTTTCTCATGCCTGTGTGGAGATAAAAAAGGTTCACACTGAATAATAAACATCCTGTTCTCAGTAAAGGCAGCCAAATAATAATCTCTGATCTTGTTACAGAAAACAAAAAATACTCTTAAAATGACATGATTGTTCTTAGCAGGGTGTGTATCATTCTGGATTTAAATCGAAGAAGCAACATGCATTCACACTGAAGTAATTATGGCTGTCTGTCTATCCCATATCACATACAGCATAGAGATAAGCACGCCGTATCATCCAGTCAGCATTCTCTTTTTGTAAACACTGACATTTTTTATTTTTTTTTCTTTCTAGGTTCAATCCCTAGTACCTTCACACTAAGCTCCATCCCCAGCCTGTGATAGTCCCTGCACAGTTTGACACAGTCTAAATTGCCCAGGCTGGCTCTGAATTTGCAATTCTCTCACCTCAGCCTCCTCAACTGCTAAGATTCCAGGTGTCTGCCATTCTACCTGACAGTTTTTTAAAATAACCCCTGTATGATTTACCAAGCATACTTTATTCCTTTATTCTCTCCTAACTGTATACATAACATTCTACCCAACAGACTGTGGGCCAAGAGTGTACTTATTGTATTGAACAGAAACTGCTACGTGCTATATAAACGTAATAAAAAGGGGTGGTTAGTACAGGAAAAACATGTCCGTGAGTCTCTGGTTCAACGAAGTGTAGATTCTATACAAAAATATTCTCCTTTAGGTTAAAAGGAAGCTACTATACCAGTAACTTTATAATTACAAAAAAGCTTTTTAGCTGATCATGTCATGCAACTACCATAAACCAAAGAATACAGTCTCAAGATTTTTAGGGGAGTGATGCAAGATCTAGGACTTGTTAGCAGCCATGTGCTGGCTAACTATATTACATAATACAAATAAAGGTAACTATATTCATAATACAAATAAAGCAATGTTTTCAACTGAATTAGTTCTTGAGACTTAATATCCTTAGGACAATATCTGTGGTCCACAAAATTATGAATACAGTATCTTAATATTACTAAACCTCTGAGTATTTTACCAAGAGCTATTATTATTTCATATTAAAAATAAGTGGAGCAAATAAAATACTGAGAAATCAGCAATAAAACTATAAGCTTTAAGTAAATTGTCTTTAAGTCTCCTTTTAGCTACCAAATAGTGTGATGTAGTCTAGCATCCAGGGCCAAACTACAATTAGCTTTGACAGTGAACCCTCTAGTGGTGAAAATGAAGCCCTACAGTTCACATCTCAACTGACTCCATCATTTTTAAAGAGGGGAGGAAGCCCTCAGGACTGCCTGGAGTAGAGAGTCAGGAAATTAAACCTGTATGCTCTAAAACACCTTAACTTTAAAAATCACACCTGCTAACTTTCATCCAAAATTAAGCTCTTCACTCTTTCACTGGTTTATCCAATACTTGAGTAAATTACAAGCAAAATAATAACAGGCACAAAAAGGTTTGGGAACGAACACAACTGACTCAATTGTAGCAGCCCAGCAGCCATAAGCATTCATTCAGTGTGCCAAGGGTAACAATTAACAATGGTGACAAGGCTGCCTAACAGCTGCTCAGCTAGGCACTGATCCCATTTAGTCTTTAAGACAGTTTCACACACCAGCACTATGGCATTTCGATCTGGACATTCTTTGTTGCAAAGGGTTTTATAGTATTAATTTGCTGAGGCTGCTATTTTCACAAACTTGGTATTTTAAAACAATCAAAATGCCTTCTCTCGGTTGTAGAGCCCAGGAGTTCCAAATCAGTTTCACTGGGCCAAACTCGACGTGTTGGCAGGCCACACTGGAGAATCCATTTCTCATCTGTTCTAGCTTCCAGTGGCTGCCCGCATACTCTGGCTCATGGCCACATCATTCTAACTTTCAAGGCCAGCATCTTCAAATGTCACTGCCTTGCACAGAGGCTATCCTTTGTACAATGTGCAACAGCATTTGTCTCTCCACCTGCTAAACACTGGTAGCAATGATCACCATTCTAAACTGTGATGGCCAAAAATGTCTCTGAACTGAAAATCACCCATATGAGATGAAGTCTTTAGGGTTACCAATTAATGTAACAAGCAACTGACACATATTAACTAGTTAAAACTGATGTATCTACAAAACAGAAGTTCAAATTTAAACATCATTTCTAAGTCCCCTCAGATGGACTTCCATACCTATTGCATATTTGTGTATACTTTAAAAGGATTTTGGTGTAACTCATTAAACTCTCAAAATCTGATTTTCACTCTGACATATGTGGGGAGACTACTTCCCTCCATGTGCTTTATTTTTGGTCTCAATTTATCTTTGATGCCTCTGTGAAGTACAGATAGTCCTCATTTAACGGCCTACTTCTTTACTGTTGGGACTTACAGCCATCTGTTGTTTTTTTGTACAGTCCTGCATATCCTGTTTACAGAGCCTCTTTGTCTCTTCTTTGCACAGTACACCTCGTTTACACAGTGCTGTAATTTTTGCGGATTATTGTACAGTGCAGTACTGTAGTTTTATGTTGTTATACACTACAGTATAGCACTGTATATAAGAGTTAGGGAAATAAAAGCAAAGTCATCAGGTGGAGGTTTCTTTGACCATTTCTTTGTTCTGAACACTGTAATGTACATATGATATACAATTCCTCATTTAGTGACCAATACATTTAACTACCTGGTCGCCAGAATGGCATCTTAAGCAAGAAATATTTAATAACGAAAGTCGTAAACAACCCTACTTTATCACAAGTTAAATATCAAGACATTTTCTTCGGAAAACAGCTTTGTACAGTATTCTGTTTTACTCACTTTTCATTATATCTAGTAACTGTGACAAGCAAGTTCTACTTTCTCGCAGCATTAGACTCTCCGATAAATAACTGATAAAGAAAGGAAAATAACTTTAACCTCTTGAAGCATGCAGAAATGAGAAACATGACATCATAAACTGTTTGCCTCAATGTTCATTTCAGGGGCAATTTAACAATTATTAAGACAGTATTACATAATATTTAAAACTCTGTAAAAGTATAACCTACAACTGTGATAGCCTTAAGGGTTTACAAGAACTTTTCTTACCTACAAGTCAAGACCTTGTACTTGTCCGAAACCATAAAACTTGAAAGGCACAGCACCCATAAGATTCTCACTCCCATTAATACCAAGCTCATGTTAGTTACTGTTATACTTCCAGGGGATGAAGGAGGGGTGTTAAACCAACAAGAAAATCACTCCATGCTTTATAAATACATTACATATATCTGCATCAAGGCCAAAGGAAAGGCATTTTTTTTCCATCAATGGGATAGAAAGCCTTTTTTTTCAAGAACTCGTAATAACAGCGTGAAAATAAATTACTAAGTGTAAGTTTTTAGCTAAAGTTTTAAATATCCAGACTTGATCTATAGTTGATAAAGGCCCAAGTGAACAGATCTTTCAAACATAAATACAAAAAAGTACTAATTTTCCTCGTAGTAAAATGAAGTTACCAAACTGGAAAGCAATCCTTTAAGAACTGTTGTATCTTTTACACTATCCAGGTTACTTCAACTTGATTACAAGGTTTCAATGATTAAATATGATGTAACACCTGCATTGCCCATTGTGGGAGTTAATTTTGAATATGGGAATCAACAACTTGACAATATTTCTGCTCGTAATTAAAAATAACTATATTAGTTTCTTCCTTTCCCTTCTTCCCTGAAACTCCACACTTGTGTCACCCTTTCTTTGGTTTGTTTTCAGTCTTCCTTTTCTTTCAATTTCTTAAGTACAAGACCAGTATATTTGGTTCTAAGGGTTGGATGGGCATTGCTTCACCTCTTTGAAACTTAAGTTAATTCAATCTCAACTCTGAGAAAGACATTTTTCAATTTTGAGGTTTAAAATATTCACAGGCAATTGAGAATGTTTAAAGAATCAAACTAACATCTAAGAAATAACTACATACCCACATCAGAAAGAGAACCCAGAAAAACCAGAATCTTATGAGTAATAATTTCAGAAATCAATAATAAACGTACATTCAACTTTTATGTTATCTCAAAATATAGTTTGCCTATAAATCAATCTTAAGTTAATAATTGGAGAGCATTTTCCTAAAAGAGAAAAAATGCTCAAATGACTACAGTGCCTGGAAGTGCTATAAAAGTCAACTTAATTTGCAGTGAGACTAAGGTACCACAATTTCAATTTTTCCTATCCAGAATTATAACTGAACTCGTAAAATGAAGTAAACTCTAACCTGGACCTTACAATGCTTCATCGTACTCAACTCAAATCTCACCAGAGAGAATCTGCAATACACAATGCATAAAGGCTTTAACAGATTAATGAAACCTGGTGGTACTAACTGTAGAACACATAGCTTTTTCCCTTTTACACAATGAAAGCTCTGCACCCAAACTCTATAGATATCAAATATTTATGTGGCTATCTGTTCTAAGTAGGGCAGGGATTTATATCTTGTTGATTCTCATAAGCCTAAAATGCAGCATAGTACGTAGAAAGCGTTAGGTAAACACAGTAGAAGTTACTAATGTATTTACATACAGGTGGTGAGCTGTGTCTGCGGAAAAGATACATACCATAAACCACAGTCCTTTTTCTCAGATGCAAATGTTTTGAAATTCATAATTCTTTATGTCTAGGAAAAGGACCCTGGTATCTACACTATGACAAGTGAAATACTCCAGTGATGTCTCAGGGAGTATCCTGCAATTAGGAATATTAATTCTTCTGCAAGGAAATAATACCTCTATTAAATTTGGTAAAATTAAATCAATCTGTTCATTTTTGCTGGCACCTTATCAATGGATTCTGAAATTACAAGAAGTCATAAAAAGAGCAACTAAATATAAAAAGTAAAAAACAGACCTAATCTGGCAAGCAACCCGAGTACAGCAAATATATATGCTTTGTACTATCATCATCCCCCCCCCATGAAACATTACATCCATGGTACTGTTACATCCATTATGGGCATATGAAAAGGTACGTTTAGTAATTTATAGAACTGAATTAATCTGGGCGGAAGACAGCATTCTAAGCATCCATGGATCTAATCTGTGTAAAGAGCCTACTTCTCGGTGCACATTTACATACTAGCCATTGCCATGTATGGTTTGATTACTACTGATCTGGGGACATCCCCTCCAGCAGTAACCTTTCCACAGATCTTCCCCAAATTCCATGTGTCACACACGCTCCACAGCAGAATAAGGCAATGCAAACACATATACTCACATTGCTTACCCACTGATGAACTTGTGAATCTGCCACATACTCATAGCGACAGTTTCCCCAGAATCAACTGTTTTACCTCACTTTAGTCATAAATGTACTCCCTTAGCTCTACATTACTTTCCTTAATTTTTTTGTTTTGTTTTGTTTTGTTTTTCTTCCGGTATTAGGAATCGAACTCACAACCTTGCGCTTGCCAGGCAGGCGCTGTGCCGCTGAGCTAAATCCCCAGCCCTCACTTTCCTTAATTTTTAAAGATTTCCCTACAACCTGATTTCATTTCTTTCATCACCACCCTTCTCAGCCACAAGGGACAAACACAGGAATACAGTCACAAATGAACCTTACTTAAAAACTCATACTCCATTAGGAAGTACACTGAGTGACTGAATCTGACCTAAGGTGAAACACAAATTAATACCTTTCCATAGTAATTCCAGCCCTGGAGGCACTAGATAAAATGGCAGTCAAGGCAATTTGGGAAGGTGTGTATAAAAGATAAGCATCCGTCAACGCAATTCTATTAAGAAAGTCATCTGCTGTTTTCCTCAAAACCTCCGGATTCTCCAGCATGGGATAGCGGGTCTAGAAAAAAACGTTAGCAGATGTTATCATTTCTGAGCGTTTAGTGGAGTATGAACAGTTCAAACATATTTACATTACCCAGAAAGTGCTTAACACAGAATCCTTTATGAAAGTAATTCCTTTCCTATAGCCAACAAAAAATACATTGAAATCTTAATAGAACTGTTTTGTAGAAAATAGCAAAATTTTCACCACTTAATTGTTTAATCTTGTCTTCTCTATATTAATTTCTCTTTAATTCAGTAGCTTTCAAAATTGTTTGGACATAAGCACAATAAAACATGCAAGCTTTAAGCTAACATCAACTGTTCCCAGCACAGGAGTACCTGAGGGCATTCTCAATCTATGCAAATCCCTTCTCTTTGTCTTTTCCACCCGACACGGAGGGAAGGAAGGGGAGGTTCCAAGAGATTCCACTGTGTTTAAGGGGATCTAAGAAACTCCCAGAAAGACCTCCCTGGCAATCCAGATGATTCAGAATTAAGGCGACTTGTAGGACCCATGGTACCACCTCATTTTGGTATGAAATTCATTCTAAAGTTTATTTTTGTGAAGAAGTAAATGGAAAGGAATCTTGAACCTACCGGACGTCCCTAAATAACTAAATTTTCAAAATATGCCCAAGAATATGGAAGATCACATATTTCCTGGTAACTTTTCACTTTCGAACAAAACACCTTAGTCAACTGCATAGTCACGCTCAGGCTTGTCATTATCCCAAGACAGTTGACTGCTATGACAAACTCAGTCCCTTCACTTGGACTGGCAACGTGCTTGTTCCGGCGCATGCACGCCTCTGCCTCCTCAGAATCTCCGCTCACTCAGTCCCCACGCCACTGCCACGCACCAGCGTCCTCTTGTGCTCATTTCCCTCCTGAGTTCATCCCCTGCTCGAACAGGCTGCCAACACATCTGGTTAAAGTTTTAACAGGGTTCGAGTCCAAGCACCTTTCTCCTTTGCAACGATACCCAGATTTCTGTACAGCGAGAGGTTTGGAACATTACCAATTCCTGTTCTCTGACTTCACTCTGTTTCTTAACACTGCCTATCAATGATGAGGTTTCCAAAGAAAATCTGTTCTCCCTTTTCATGATGGCAAACACTGTTGCCCGTCTTAGTGTCTTTGATGCTTCTCAGAAAATTACAAGGGAGCTGAAACATTCTGATCATTTAGTGAGGTCCTAGTCATAACCAAGTCCTAGTATAAAGCATTACCCAGATATTCATGGTGATACTGGTGCTCAAAGCTATCCTAGTACCAGTCTGTATAAAAGCACAGTACAGAGACTTATGTGCAGTACAGAATACTTGATGATGACAATACAGAACTGTTAGTGGTTTCTACTTTTTAATCCTTAGAGTACACTCTTGGTTATAAAGAGAAAAGTCATAAAAGAGCCTGAGGCGGCTCCTTCAGGAGGTGTTCAGGCCTTGTTATTAAAGATGACAGTCATATACATGGTACTGCTCCTGAAGATGGGACAAGGTGCGGAGGTGGACAGAAGATGATACTGATGATCCACCCCCCTTCACAGAGCTAGATTAGTATTTTTTAATTTTTAGTAAGAAATTTTCTAAAAAGTTAAATTTGAGCTAGGTGTGCTGGCACACACCTACAACGTCTGGAGGCTAAGGCAAGAGGATCACAAGTTTGAGCCCTGCCTGAGAAACATGGTATGTTAAGAGAAATCGTGCTGGAAAATTATAAAAGGGCTGAGGATATAACTCACTGCAACCCCTGGGTTCAATCCACAGTAACACACACACACACACACACACACACACACACACACACACCCCCATGTAGCCTAGAGCCTGGCTGTATCATCTATGGCTGTATCTTGTACGTTTAAGTATACTCTATGATATTCACACAAATGATGAAATCACCTAATGAGTTCCTCAGGACATATCCAGTCATTAAGCAAGGACCTTTTCATGACCATACTTATTTCCTCCTTTCCAATCTGGTACATTAATTTCAACAAAATCACAAATGACCTTTCTGGCACTAAATCCAGCAACTATTATTAGTCTATTTTCACCACTTGAACTCTGAGCTGGGCGAGGCAGTTGTGCTCACCTCCTAAAAATACCTTACTTCACTCCTCTAACAATTCCTGTCTCTGGGTACTCTTCAGTCTTCAGACTTCTTAGTAGCTTACTTTTCCTTTACCCTTTAAATGTTCTCAGCCAATACACTGGAAACTCTTTTGAGCAAAGGTAATTCAAGTGTATGCCTCAAGCTGTGCACGTCCTCTGACCTCCAGAGGTAAGCTTCCCATTGGATGTCTTGCACACAATCCTTGATCTACCGTATCCTGAACAAATCTTCACCCTTCCATCATCAGTAATTCTCATGCAGTCAGTGCTGTATTATCTACATGTATCCCAAGTCAGAAATTCAGGGATTTCTCCTGTCCGCAGCCTACAGCTGCAATCACGCTGCAAGTTCTACCAATTCTACCCACTCTCTATAAAGCCCAGGAAGCATCTCTCTTTGCTGCTCCTGAGTCAAGCCCAACACCATGATTTTTGGCCTACTCCAAAAGTGTCTTGATTCCTTCACGCATTTTAAGCCATTTTTCATAATATTCAAGATACATACAGATGTGCAACAAATAATCTGACACAGGAGGTCATCAACAGGACTTTTCCAAGCTGTAAACCCTGTCAAAAGCCTTTTAATGGCTTCTGTCCTCTAATAATATCTCTGACACTGCCTCAGTCTCTTCTTTCTGCTCAGGCAGAAATACTGGGATACACTCTTCCTCCTGTATCACTAGGTCCTATTCAGTTCTTAACACACCATGAACCTGAGCATTTGATGAGGAAGGCCTCTCCCTTTCTCTCTCTCTCTGGACACTCTTTCTTCACCTAACTGCTATTCTTACTTTGAACTTTACTTTAAATGGTGTTTTCTCAGAAATGTCTTCCTTATGGTTCAATCTGCTCTTTCTACATTATTTTGTATTCCTCCTCTGTAATATTTAGCACACTAAGTACATGGTGACTGACTGAACTATTAGTCTACAAGGTCCGTGAAAGCAGAAAATGCTCCTGTCTTGCTTCAGCTTGTATCTTCAAGCACACTGTCTGGCATACACCAAACTGCACTGCTCAAGTGAAATGAATAAGCCACTTTCTGACTACAATTTGACTCTGCAAAAGGCTATCCAACAACTTGCATTCTTTTTCTAAGTATTTATTTATACTTTTGAGTCTTATATTTGTGGCTCATGTTCACAAAGCCTTAAAAATACTGCCTATCAGGCCCAGATCCAAGATAAAACATGGAGTTAAGAGTTACAGTAAGTCCTTAAAAGCATTCTCTAAATTCACAATGGCCTTTGTTATACCTGGCCAGGATCTGCAGATCTCTGAATCAGAAACTGTTCATTTAGTACCCAACCACCTGAGTTTAAGCTCTCCAGGTGACTCAGACGCACAGTAAAATGTGAAAATTATTACCGACATGGCCTATCAGACTCAAGAGTTGCAGCGATTTTCTAACAATTTAGGATGTTTATAGGTTTCAAAGTTCTGATTTCTTTCAAACAACAACAGCAAGAAACTCACACAACAGCTCACTTCATGTCATTAAGTTTACCTTTATATCAATGAGGAAGCCCTCAAACGGTCTATAAGGGTTGTGCACAATAAGGTGAAAATTAAGCTGTTGTATAAGGAGTAGTTCGTATTCCAAAATCTGTTCCAGTGCCTTCTCCTGTCCAAGGGGACTCTCGCGAAGGTTTCCAACAAACTGAGGACTAGACACGTTGAATTCATCTACTTTGCAGGCCAGAAATGCACAAGTAAGCCTAGAGGAAAAGATAAGGCACTAGAGAAGGTCAGGCACATACTTTGAAGTGTGCATTTTATTTCTAAAAGTACTTTCTAAAACTGCCTAATATTCATAAGTGCCTACACTAGATATTGTATACAATTTTTTTTAAAAAAAGGTTCATTCATCTTCCTGTCTTTATTCATTAGGAGACAGAAGATAAACTATGATCTAGTATTGCCAGTGTTCAACCCTCACTCAATGGCAATTTGATATGGTTCGACCTAAAAATCTGGAAAAAACAAAGTGACTGAGCAATAAAAGTAGTTTGCATCATGAAATGTAGATGGAAGAGTTAAAAACAGAACAGTACACACGTGTACCATATGCCCGTGGAGAAAAAGCAGGTTCGAAGAATCCTGCAGCAGGCCGTCAGGGGAAGTCTCTGAAGCCAACTGAGTAAGGGATTAGATCAGGGACAAACTTATGAAACATACCTGACTACTACATGCAGTTTAGAGCAAAAAACTAGTAAGAAAGCTACATAAGACAGCTTTTACACGTTGGCGTACAGAGCCTCAGTTTGACTGATACGAATGAGAGTGAAAAAGAAAAACAGAATAACGTGATTGACAGTTTCCTCGTGAGTCTCACACTAATTTTATCTTTACCAGTAAGCTTAATGTTTAGCAGGGAGCAGAAACAAATTCAACTGAAATGATTATGCACCTATAGGATCTGAAAATTGTGCAGATATGGAAAGAAGTCACCACATACAATTCCCAGCCCAAGCAACCGTGAGAACAGAGGTGTCACTAACAGAAAGCAGTATTTACGGCAACAGCTGGGTTGTAAAAACAATTTGAATGTAGACAAGTTTAAGTTCAGATGTCATCAGTATTAGGATTGTAAAAACAATTTGAATGTAGACAAGTTTAAGTTCAGATGTCATCAGTATTACAGGAGATAAAGGTAAATAGGAAATTTTAAGTACTGAATAGAAAAGAGGAATATAAACCTAATCTGCCCTTGATTAGGAAGTCAGTTCTCTTTCACATGTAACACACACATTGCACAAAGAGCCACAGAGTAGAAAAGTCTTCTTTAATGAAAACAATACATTAGACAAACTTATACTCACATTATTATCCGGGGGTGATATTCCATTACAGAATTATTAAGATAAAAACGCTTGAAATACATACAAGCTGTACCCTAAAGTTAAAAAAATGTAAGTTATCAGGATCTATTTGCACATGTTACAAGTTAAATGCTGTGAAAAGGAACTCATTTATGCAAAGGTTTCTTTGAAAAGGTCCTTCATACAAATACCAATACATAACTCCAAACATGTACCGAGTGTACCGTGGGTCATGCCTGGAAAAGTACTTGTCTATGTCCTGGCCCCTGCTCATTAGAAGGAAGGAAAATAATCTCATTTTTTCCTTTCTCTATAATGCTTATGTCACAGCACAGACCTCCATTTTGTTTCTGAGTACAAAATGAGATTTTTAAATACTTTGTAAGATTTAACAACTCATGATTTCAGGACTTTATTGAAAAACACACAACAAAAACTAAACAAATAGAACTAAGGTGAATTTTGTAGACAAGTGGATAGGAAATTTAGTAACTTACAAGAGGTCAGATTTCACAGGCCACCTAGACATTATACATCACCACTACTGTTAACTTACCACAACAGACCGTGGCATTGCCGGCTTAAACACGGAACAGAATTCCAATAACCTTTTCTCATAGTATTTACACAGAGTCAGTTCTTCATGAGGTTCAAGGAAGACTGGATCATTTGGAAGAACCTTTAAAGAAAATTGTGACATAAGTTTAGTGAATTAATTATAAAACTGTCTTCTCGATCCTGATTTTATAACCACAGCAAAGCAAAATATACCATGACTAATTTTCTCTTTAAATTCTTTTTTCTTTTTTTTTTTGAGACAGGGTCACAAACAGGGTCTGTGTACACCACCAGGCTAGCCTCAAAATCACAACGACCCTCCTTCCTCAGCCTCCAGAATGCTGGGGTTACAGGTGTGCACCACCACCTCCAGGCCCAGCCACGAGTTTCTCCTTTAATAGATGTGCTAAGCATTATACAAAACAGTTTTGGGAAAATATTTAATACGCTAAAACTACCATCATTTCAGTGTCTCAGAAAGTCAGCTGAGCATTTGCTTCACTGAAGTGAAATGAAAACAGAATGTGCACATGCTCTCAGGGTTAGTCATTCTTCGTAAACTTAAAAAGAAGACACATTTTCAAGGGTGGGAAAACCTCCACCATCCCTTTCTCAAAAACCGTGTTACAAAAATTTGAGGTAAAGAACAGCAGTAAGCAGCGGCAGTAAATCAATGTTATTTTAAGCTATTCATACTTTTGGTGATTTAAAAGCAGTCCTAGGAAACTAACCCTGGTGTTAAATTCAGTGATAGGAAATCGATGTACAAGTAAAACCAGCTCAGTACCCACAGGCTTGCAGGCACTGAGCACAGTACCTAAGTGAAGCAAATGCTAGAAAGCGTGGCAGTGCTGGCAGTAACGATTAAACCAGGCCGGGCGCTGTGAAAGGGGCCGGGCTAGCAGGCAACCGTCACACCATGTCCAGCCACCGTGTTGGTAACAAGGGTTTCCGGCCCCCTCCCGCGTCCAACCCACTCACCGCCGCCGCCCCGGGGCCTCTTCTCGAACCGGGATCGGATGAGGGTCACTCCCTCGCAAATCTTTCAAAAGTCCCCCCGGTTTCGGCGGAAATGCAAACTGCTGTACTTCTGCTGTTATGCTCCTCGCCGCCCTCCCCATCCGCTCCGCCCAGGTTCTCAGCTTCGGCCGCAAGTGACCGCGCGCGACTCCGCGCCCGAGCCCTGCGCCTCGATTCCCACTCTGCACCCGGGGCTCCGTCTGTCAGCAACGTCCCGTCCTAACCTCCTCCGGATCAGCTACCCTTTCACGAAAGCCTGTCCAGGCCAACCCTCTCGGCCACGTGAAAGGCTCCTGCCACGCGCTCCCTCGGCACCCCACAATCCCCTCCTCCCCATCTTAGAGAGACTTCACCGTGCTGGCGCACGCCTGTAATCCCAGCACTCGGGAGGCTGAGGCAGGAGGATCGCCGCGAGTTCGAGACCAGCCTGGGCTGCAAAGTGAGCTACAGGCCACCTGAACTGCACGGCGGGACCCTGTCTAAAAATGCAAACAAACAAAAAGACGTGATCGGCCTGCTGCACAACACGACGGGGCCTTCGTTCTCCCTCCGTGTCTCCACGGCCCGGCCGGGGCTCGCCCCTGACCGCGTCCGCGGGAGGCCGCCGCACGGAGCGAGGCTGCGCCCGGCCTGAAGCGCGCGCGCCTGCGCGTCCGGGCGGCGCGGCCCTCACCTTCCCGTTCGCCACCGCTTTGCACTTGAATTTGCGATTGGCGTCGGCCCGCAGTCGCGCCAGCTGCTCCTCGTTGGCGAAAGTCCAGTGCCGCTTTTGGCTGCTGTTGTGGTACATAGCGGAACTCGAGACCAGCCCGAAAGCCTCAGCAAAAATCAAAGCAGTAAATTAAGCAACTCCGCGTCGTGCAGCAGAGCCGCGGGCACAACAGTCCTCCGAACGCGCGGGCGCAGGACTGCCGGCGCGGCGCACTGACGTCACGCCCACGTACACGGCCCGTCCGTCCAGGGGCGTTTCCGGGCTCGACTAGGAGAGGTGCGGCGCCTGGGTTCCGCCCCCGCCGCTGGCAACACAGATGGGCGGAGACTACGGACCGGCCTTGGCTTGGGTGTGAGCCTGGGTCCGCGCCCCTTCCAGGCCAGATTTAAAGGGGAAGTGACAGGCGAGGAAGTCCTGACCAAAAGGCGTGTAGTAAGGAGGTGGAGGCGCGCCCCTACATTCCCAGCATTTTGACAGGCTGAGGCAGGAGGGTCCAAGTTTGAATCGTGCCTGAGCGGTTTCTCCAGACCCTATCTCAAAACGTATAAACAAAAAGGGCTGGGGTTGTAGCCCAGTGTGAAGGAGTTCGGGTGCAATCCCCATTACTGAAAAATGATTAAAAAAAAAAAAAATGGAAGGTAGTGAACTGAGGTTTGGAGTAGGCTGACACGGAATCACATGAGGTAAATGGAAGTGGGAAAAGGGCGTGGGAGATCTACGGTGTATAAATAGGGCCTCCCTGCGAAGGTGAGATTGGAGCGAATGTTGGAAACACCTGAGAGTAACAGGCAGCTCAGTCACCTGTACACAGGGCATGGGGCAGATAAAATGGTTAAGGTGCAAGGCAGAAGTATTCCTGGCTCTTTTAAAGAAGAGTCTGGAGCCCCACGAAGTTGGGTGTACCCGTATACCCAGCTCTTCTGGAGACTGAGACAGGAAGATCTCGAATTCCAGGCTAGCTTGCACAATTTAGCAACACCCTATCTCAAAAACAAAACAAACGCACAAAACTTTTTAAAGGGCTGGGAATGTAGCTTGGTGCTCCATAAATGCAATCTGCAGTCCTGAAAAATAATACATAAATAACACTTTGGTGGCCAGGAAGAGTTCTTGGAGGACTACCACAAATCTAGAGGAATAGATGATTGAAAACTAGAACCAGTGGGTGTGCGTAATGTAACCTTGGCCTGTGCTTTTTTCCCTTCGAGCTCTGTTGATAACTTGCCAAGCTCCTCCCATCCCCATTCCAGAGCTAAAGTGTGTGGTACTTGGTTGGTTTTCTTGAGATTTCAATCTCCCTGTTGCCTGTAGAGAATCTTCAATAAGCTCGCTGGAATGCTTAAGAGACTTACTTTTTCTTTTTATTATTAGCACTTTCACAGTTGCATTTGAGATTAAAAAAAATTACATTGATTCCAAAAGTTTTTACTGGTTTTGATGTTTGTGCTTGTGGTAGCTGTTGAGAAAGAAACTTTTCCTTAAAGAAGGAAAATTATCTAAAAATGTTCTAAATGTGTATCAGTTCTAAGTGTGAATGAAAAAGAAAATAAAAATGGTAAGACCTAGAGAATTTAGATATTTAAAGCCTATACAGGTAAAAAGAGGATGACAATTTTGCTTTCTGTGAAAATGTTAGATAAATGAGTGTGTGTGTAAAATCTTAGGGTCATGACATCTGTGTATACTGTGCAGTTTCTTAATTTTGTTTTTATGAAAGTTGTTTTACAATTTCTTATTTTTTTGTAAAGAAAAATAAAAATAGGCATTTAGAGGAGTTGGCAAAACATGATTGCCACAGGGATATGGGTAAGATTGCTGAATGGTGGTTTGCTTAGGAAGCCAAATATGAAAAATCTGACATCACTGGTCTAACTTTTAACAGTCTGTGAAAAATTAACACTGACCATCTTTTTCTTCCCATGTAAATTCACAATCTACATAGCAAGGTTGTTGCTGATGCCCTAGCGTTAAGGGCATCTGTTGCCCATCAGTTGAGGGTTCTTTGGCTCAGTTCAGATGGGAATCATGAACTGACAAGGTGCAGCTCTGCTAGCAACCCTGATGTCACCATACGACACTGGACAATGCTGGTGACTAACAGTCCACAAAGCTGGCGGCTGGTCACCACCACGCTGGCTGCCACTGACTTATACCAGACTCTATGGGTTGACTCTGTCAGGTGCTGGCCACTGACACTCAGTGCCAGCTTCTGACAAACACTGGTGGGAGACTCTGCCGTGCTGGTCTTTACTGGCGATCCCCACTGCTCTCTGAATCTCTTCAGGGCTAAGAGCCTGTGGTGTTTATTGCTTTTTCTTTTGAGACAATCACTCATCCACAATAGGGAGGACAACCTGAGTAAATCCTCAGGACCTTCGGGTCCACACTGAGAAATAAATCACAAAGCCAGTCTTTATTGTAGCATGGCCTGTACTGCAGCACAGAGGGATCAATACACAGCAGGAGGCCTCCTGCTTAGACTAACCCAAGAGGTGGCCAAGGAGTGCTGCTTATATATCAGCTGTAGGCCTGTGATGGATTCAAGTCCAGAACTGCTGATTAGCCCAGCTGAAGGCCTGTGATTGGTCTAAGAGTACAGGGGTCAGAGTTCTACGATAGTGCAGCTGACATGACAGAGATTCATTGAGGGCCAGGTGACAAGAGCTGTTTGTTTGATTAAAAGCTGTCATGTCTCTGATGAGAAACTGCATAGCTGAAACCAGGGAGTCTTCAGGAAGGCTGGATGTGTCCGTCACCATCACCTAAGGGTTAGAGAGATTGGGGATGTTGATCATGATCTAGGGTCCTTCTCTCCCTGGTCTCAGCTACTTGGGATCCCACCCCCTTTTTCAAAGAGGTGGCAGGAATGGCGAAGAGGCCGAAGCAGGGGACAGGCAGCTCTGCAGCCTGGAGGAGAATGACTGCTGAATGACCACGGAGGACACTGAGGCAAGTTGTCACAGCCCATGGGAGGGGTGGAGGAGGAAGGACGTGAGGGAGGTAGGTACAGAAGCCAAGCCACATCCATTCTGACCAGTAAGGGAGGGCATGGGAGAGCGAGGTGCTCTCCACTGCAAACTAATGAAAAAAATAAATTAGTTAAAACTTCAAAACCAAACAAAACCAGAGAGAGCAAGTGGGATGCTGCATTAGTCATTTGGATGGAATGACATTTTCCTGTTCCTCTGGTTCAACACCAATTTATTTCTTTGCTACTTTCACAGGGAAGGCAGAGTAGGAGCTTAGAAGTTGCTGCCTCTATTTCCATCCAAGTCTAGTTCCAAATAAAAAGCAGCAAGTGTTTCTCTCTACTACTATTGTTTTTATGTATTTTATGGAACATTTCCATTATAAAAGAGGAGAGGTAAACATGTTTTAACAATTACCAATACAAGACCGGTTCCTCTCCGCCCTGCACTCTGCTCCCATGACTTTAAAACATTTTCCTGCTACTACCTGACAATGATTCAAACCAAACACAGATTGCTCTCCCTTGAAAGGTAACAAAGAAATTCACATTGACAGCAAAGATGCGATGACTCCATGCCATGGTACCCAGGAGCAAAATCTTAACAGGAAAGACTTCAGTAGTTTTTCAAAGTCAACACAAATGTGGTTTAAGAACTCTGGTGCACAGTCCTTAAATTATATGCTGCAGTGTTGTTGTAGACAGATGCTGAGTATTTTGACTGCAGACTTTATGCCTCATCCACAGGTTGCAGTCAGAGTTCGAGTTCTGCACGTCAAGCCTTAGCAAGTCAGCCAACAGGAAATGTTTTGTTCCTACCCACCTACTGTTCCCAAGCTTCCCTTGAGAAGATGCTACTAGGAATGCCTCTCTCTTCCTTCAGGACAATTTTCCTCTTCATGCTCTACCCTAGAAATCTGAATGCTTTGGGAAAAGTAAAAGTAAAAAGCTCAGACTGCTTTGAAAAGGGAAATTAGAACGATTGCAGAGAGACCTAGTGGAATCTTGGAATAACTTTTCAGTCAAATAAAATCTTATTCAGTGACTTCATTACTTTTAACTCCATGCTCCTTTAGCATACTTATATCTGTATATTTTCCGATTTCAGGGCCACAAAGAAAAAAGTGGCAAAAATGAGAATAAACCAAATGAATCCTTCTTACTTTAAAATATGACATAAAACTGTACCCCTTCAGCTACTGACTTGAGTTTTTAATATTTTAAATATAGCTTTACAATGAGGATGCAAGGACCATGAAGGTCTTTACAACTCTAACTCTTTGGCTAACACACAATTAGCTTTGGCTTAAAAATCCTTACCTCAGTTTCATCTCCAGTTGTTAAGTTACAGCAAAAAGGGAACAAAGAGGAACCTGCAGCAAATTTCTTTTCTTTTTTTTAATTCGAAGGTTTTGTATTTTTTTAACTAATTAAGTATTGGTACATTTTCGGTATACATAATGATCTCATTCATCACAGGGAATCTGTACTTGTACATGAGATAGCTTATTCCTTTTTTTTCTGTTCCATTCCCCTCCTCTCCCTTCAACCCTAGGTTTCCTCCTTATTTACAAGAGCTTCATTTCCATTTTTTCTTTCTTTTCTTGTTTTTCTTTTCCTTACATTTTCTTCCCCCTTTCCCATCCCTACTCCCCCTTCCCATTTGCACATTTTCTTATTATTTCACAATATTTTGGCCCTTGTTTGCACTTTTGGTTCCTCACACCAGAGAAACCATGATATATAAATCATGATATTAAACCATGTGTTATAAATCAGACACATGTGTCTGATTTATGTCACCTAACAGTATGGTCACAAAGTGCATCCATTTAGCTAGAAATGGCTCAAGCTTATCCTTCCTTGTGGCTGAGTAGCACTCCATTGTATAAAAATATCACAACTTCTTTATCTGTTCATTGGTTGATGGGAATTTGGGCTGTTTCCAAGATTCAGCCATTACAAACTATGCCACAAGAAACATAGGTATGCATATATCAGTGTGGTATGATGCTTTTAATTCTTCAGGAAGATACCAAGAAGGGAAATAACTGGGTCAAATGAGATCTTGAGTTTCAGTTCTTTTTTTTTTTTTTTTGTACCAGGAATCAAACTCAGGACCTTGCGCTTGCCAGGCAGGCGCTTGTGTCGCTGAGCTATATCCCCAGCCCGAGTTTCAGTTCTTTAAGGAATCTCCACACTGATTTCCACAGTGGTTGCAGCAGCCCACTCCTCACAACAGTGGAGAGGAGTTCCTTTTTTGCCACAGTCCAGACAGCGTTTATTGGTTGATTTCTTAATAATAGCTATTCCTTCTGGAGTGAGATGGTTTCTCACTGTTGTTTTAATTTGCACCTCTCAAATGAGCATTGATGTTGAATATTTTTTTATATTTTATTTGCTGTTTCTACTTCATCTGAGAAGTGTGTATTCATTTTAAATGCCTATTTTTGGTTTGGGTCTTTAAATTTGGGTTGGGGTCTGATTTTTTTTTCAATTTTTAATATATTCTACATATTAGTTCCTTGTCTTAAGAACAGCTGGCAATTTTTTTTCCCCATCTGCAGATTGTCTCTTTACTCTGTTGGTGTTTTCTTTTGCTATGCAAACTATGTAATATGATGAGATCCTAGTTATTAATTCTTTGAAATGTTTCCTGTGCAATTGGGGTTTTATTTATAAAGTCTTTCCCTAACCAATGTCTTTAGTTCTTCTATTTTCTTTTTCAGCAGATTTAGTGTTTCTGTTTTAGCATTTAGATCTTTCATCCATTTTGATTTTAATTAGTGCATGGTGAGAGACAAGGGTCTCATTTTAGTCTTTGGCATGTGAAAGACCAGTTTTTCCAGCACCATTTATTAAAGAAACCCTATTTCTTCTGGTGAAGGTGTTTGGAGTTTGTCAAAGATAAGGTGCTGAGTGTGTTTGGAGTTGTTTCTGCATTCTCTAATCTGTTCCATTAATTCTTGGGTCTGTTTTTTGTTGTCATTTGTTTTCTGCCAGTATCATGTTGTTTTATCACAGTAGCTATGCAGTATAATTTCAAGTCAATTATTGTGATGCATCTGCCTTGCCTTTGTTATCCAGAATATTTTTTTGCTATTCTAGGTCTCTTCTGGCTCCAAGCGAATTTTAGAATTGTTTACTCTAGTTCTGTGAGGTATGCTATTGGTATTTTGACCAGTATTGCATTAAATCTGTGTAAGAATTTTGGGAATATGGACATTTTCACTATGTTGGTTCTTCCTACCCAAGAGCAAGGGATATCTTTCCATTTTCTGATATCCTCTTTGACCTCCTTTTTCCCTGAAGTTTTCAATGTAAAGATCTTTTACTTCCTTTGTTAGATTGATTCTAAAGTATTTCATTTTTTTCTGTGCTACCATGAAAGGTGTGGTTTCCTTAATTTCACTCTTAGTAGTTTGTTATTTGTGTACAGGGATGCTATTGGTTTTTGACCATTGACTTTGTATCCAGCTATGCTACTGAATTTAGTTATCAAATCTAGAAGCCTTTTGGTGGAGTTTTTGGGGTCTTCTATGTATTGAAATAGATGGTCTTTATCTCAATCTGATAAAAGCCATATATGAAAAACCAATAGCCAGCATTATACTAAATGGTCAAAAACTGAAAGCTTTCACTCTAAAATCAGGAACAAGACAAGGATGTCCACTATCACCACTCTTATTTAATATAGCTCTGGAAACATTAGCCAGAACAATTAGATAAAGAAAGAGATAAAAGGAATAAGAATAGGAAAGGAAGAAGTTAAATTATCATTACTTGCAAATGATATGATACTCTACACAGAAGACCTGAAATAAATTTCTGGTTTTTCCAAAACAGAACACTGCTGAAGGAGAAGAAATAAAGAGCAAAAATAGCATTTTAGAAATATACTTCACCTATATTTGAAGTGCGTTTTTTTAGTATTTAAAATTAAGGTGTAAAGGCTTAACAGCATACTAAAGAGTAAGTTCTTTAAATCTGTGTTTTATTCAGCGTATTCTTATTAAGAAGCAGTTCTGGGGATGGAGGAGAAAAGAGGGAGGGAAGGGAAGAGGAAGTGAAAAGGATCAAGATGTGATATGTACCAAGTCTTCGTGATTAATGGATTTATTATGGATCACAAACATATTCAAATAAAACAATCTGATTTGGAAGAAAATACTAAAAAGTCACCACTGCAATCAAAGCCAGGAACTAGTTGTCAGAGGTAGTGATGATAGTGGTGGGTAGACAGCAGTGAGTATTTCACAGGACTCATGTGTACAAATGCATCTCTTCCCAGTGACAGTATCCTTGGACAGGGTGACAAAGACGTCTCTAGCCCTTTGTCTCTTGTCTAGGTATGTCCTTGGGCTTTTGGAACTGCTCTGCACATGTGTCCTGGAACTCTCTGACAGACAGGTCATGCCCACTTGCCCAGCCAGTTTACTCACCCTAACCTCCTGCTTCGTTAGGAGAATAAAACAGTTTTGTAAATTTGTGTTGATAGTGAGGGAGGGGCATGCTGGGTGGGTAGGTTCTGCTAAGGCAGTGACAAAGGTCCATCTAATGACCAGGAATTAGCACAGTCTGGTTGAAGAATAAGCTGAATTACCTGTGATATGAGTTAGGAAGAAAGGTTAGCAGACTGAATGTCAAGTTGAGTAAATTGTATATATGGGTACATTTTTGAAAAAGGACTTTATAAAATCCTCACTGAAATAAAATAGAATGAGCAGATCACTCCTATAGCGATACCCAAATGTCTTCAGCAGACTACCTCAGAATAGGGTTTATTAAGTGAATTTCCACCATGCCACAAGATACAGAGAGCTGGTATATCATATATGAAATGTAACATATGCTATATGAGATATAATATATACCTAATGTCTCTATGTGTAAATTCTGAAACTGGCCCTGGGAATCATTGATTACAGAAAATTTAGGTTTTGCTAATAATTAACATTAGGTTTGGAAGTTTCTGGAAATGTGAAATGTGTAGGTATTGGCAAAGTCCTATTGATTGGGTGGGTGGTGGATCAAAGAGGAGCAGTAACTCTAAATTTACAACTTTCAAATCTGAAATCAATACAACAATCGCCTAGGAGCTTGTAAAAATGCAAATGGTTAGCTGAGGGTCAGGTGCTGCGAGGGAGAGTTCAGCCCTTTAAAACAACTGTTAATTCTCCTTCAAAAGTGTTTTTTGTTTCAGCTACAACTTTCCAGAGAGGTATACAATGAACCAGCCAAAATCAGAGTCACTCTGAGTTGCTCTTTTAAGATGACTGGAGTGAACTTCCCTCACTGTAATACTAAGTTCTCTGCCTCAAAGTATTCCCATTGCCATTCTTTTGAATATGTGGTGTATGGCCTTGGACTGAGCATTCTCAGGTATGCACCCACTTCTATGTGTAATGGTAAGTCTGTCCTGTATGAATATGTGTAAGTTTCCCCAAGAAAAGCCTTTTACTTTCTTTATTCAAGGAGGCAGTGCCTTGAGAATTATCCCTAGTATGTTCCTCACTTGCTGAAAGTCATAAATCTTTTTTCACTCTTTTATCTCACTGTTGTGCCTATTGGCTTTACATTAATCAAGGGGCAAATCCATTGCTCTTGCTTACAAAATCAGAGGTTCCAGGGGTATAGATCCAAAATGGATCCCCAGCAGCATGGATTCTTAAAGATATTTCTCTCAAATTCAACTGTTTGGATTTGAAATGTCCTCCAAAACTCATGTGCTAAAGATTTAGTTGCCAGCTAACACCATTTTGGGAAGTGAGTGGATCATGAAGGTTCTAACCTCAGAGGATTAAGCCACTGATGAGATCATAATTTGATGGCATTACTGAAATTAATTGTCCTAGTTATATTTCTCATTGCTGAGACAAAATATTCAACATCCAAAGTTAAAGAGTTGGGAGTGGCTGAAGCTGGAAATTGGTCATATGTGTGAGGATAGGATGGAGCCAGAGTGTCTCAAGCAGTCAAGCTACCTCAGTCTTGAGAAAAGCATCCCGCCTGGACAATTCAGTCATTAGTTGCTAGGCAAACTTGCCTCTTAGGGTACTAACTTTGCAAGCGTATAAATAAATGCCCCTACTGTGGTTGTGCAGGTCCTCTTACCTATCAGGTAAGAGGTTGTCTCCACCTGACCCAGCTCTTGTCTCTTGTCTATTTTTTCCTCATACATGCCACCATTCCTCCCTGGGATACACCGAGAGACCAACAGTTCCCTACATTAAAGGAGGAAAAGTTTATTTTAGCTCATAATTTATAGAGGTTTCAGTCCATAATCAGCTTGCTCCAAGGCAGGGTGGTGTGGCAGATGGGCATCATAGAGGAGAAATGGTTCATGGCAGGAGGAAGGCAACAAAGTAATGAAGAAGCAAAGCAGGAAGTGACAGCTGACAAGCAATGACAACAGCAGCCCTCTTTCACTCCCTTGTATTTTAGCCAGGCTGCTAGGGTGTAGTGCTCACACCCTTGCATTGGACTGTGAAACAACCCCAGCATCATATCCTTCACCCCACAGTCACACACTCTAGATCCAGCCACCTCCAAAAAGATCCAGCCCCACCTATGACTGCATGAAGCTTTAGGGGGACATCTAGACACAAATCAAACAATAATGTAAAGAATTTGGGGCCTGACAATGAATATACCATGGGGATGTGACTTTGGGAATGGGACTTTAGGAACTAAATCTGGACACCTTGCCACTTCCTCTCTGGCTGTTTCCATCTTCACTTTTTGGCTGCCACGAGGTGAGCAGTTTTCCTCTACCATGACCTACTGTAAAGATGTTTTTGCCTCCCCATAGGTGTAAAGCAATGGAGGCAGCCAACACTTCTGAAACCATGAGCTAAAATGAACATTTAAGTTGCAATTTTTTCAGGTATAATATTTTCTCACAGACTTACACACCCCACATGGGTTTTAAAGTTTAGTGCTCATCAGATCTGACTGAAAAGCTTGTTTATGTACAGATTGCTGAGCTTTAATTCACCTGCCCAAGAATATGCATTTCTAACTGGATCTCAGGTGATGTTAGGAACATGGACCACCCTTTGAGAACACTACTTCAGTGCTTCTTAGGCTGTGTGGTAGAATTATGGTGATTCTAGCAGGAAGAGTTTCATCATTTCTGTTAGATTGATGAGGGAAATTACACTTTTATTCCTTCTTATCTTTATAAGAGAGAAAAAAATGCCAAATTATTTGTTACTTGTACAGA
Source organism: Chinchilla lanigera (assembly GCF_000276665.1). Taxonomy (NCBI): domain Eukaryota; kingdom Metazoa; phylum Chordata; class Mammalia; order Rodentia; family Chinchillidae; genus Chinchilla; species Chinchilla lanigera. The sequence continues at coordinate 23,780,422 of NW_004955418.1, read as the reverse complement.
CAAAATGGAATTTAACATCCTTCTGAAAAAACAATGATTCCTAACCACACTTCATTGGATGGAAAAAGTAAAGAAAAAATTCACTCTTTTATAGTTGGATTAAAATATCCTTTGGTTCCAGAGTAATAAAAATTATTACCTCTTTTATTATTCTTCTATTGTCTCAGAGTTTAAAATATATAAAACAAAAGTTATTGAAGGGCTATGTGTTTTCTGTTTCTTTATTAGTTGCTCATATTCTAGACAAGTATTGACAAACTATGGCTCAAAGACCAAATCCAGCCAATGCCTATTTTTGCATCAACTGCAAGCTAAGAATGGTTTGTACATTTGAAAATGACTGAAAAAAGGTCAAAAGAAGAATAGTATTTCACCATTTACAAAAATCATATAAAATTCACATCTTGAGATCCATAAATACAGGCACAGAGATCCAGATTTTCCTTGTTCTACCTTTTGTTCTCTATAGACCTCCAGCATTGAATAAGGCCCACATACCCTGGAGAGGCAACCTGCTTCACTGAAGTTACTGGTTCAGATGTTGATCTCACCCTTAAACCCGCTCAAAGACTCACCCAGAATAACATTCAACCAAATTTCAACCCACCCACACCCATCCCCAACCTTTTTTCAAATTGACACATAAAATAAATGATAAGAAGTTCACCTTTTTTCTAATGGCCACACATATGCATTTCTATGAATAATACTTAATCTTCAGTAAATGCAGTAACAAGGTAATCATTTCACTTAACTTGCTGTAACTATCGTACATACAACTAAACATGCACTAAGAGATGTTTATTATTTTGTAACAAATACAACAATATGTACATAATAATACTGTTATGGTTTTTATCTGTGTGTCCCCCCAAATCATGCATTCATGGGGCGGGCTTTTAGAGTTTAGGATTGATTCATGGGTGTGAGTGCTACGCCTGCCCTGGGGTGGATAGTTTGCATATGTAAGGGAGAGAAAGAGGCTGCTTGCTGCCATCCTCCATTTTGCTCTTGCTGATTTTGCTGGTTTTTTTTTTTTTTTTTGGTTTTTCTCCGGTATCGGGAACCGAACTCACGACCTTGCGCTTGCCAGGCAGGCGCTTTTGCTGCTGAGCTAAATCCCCAGCCCCTGCTTTTGCTGTTTTTCCTCAGCCATGAACTGTTGCCCTCTGCCATGTGCCACTCTGCCTTGGAGCCAGCCAAGTATGTACTAAAACCTCCATAGACTGTAAGCTGAATAAACCTTTTTCCTTCCTTAATTTTGGGTATCAGGTATTTTGTCTCAGCAACAAGAGAAATGTAAGCAAGACAGAATGTGGTATCAGAGAAGCGGGGTCATTGCTGTGACTGTCCTGACCAGGTGGTTCAAGAGGCTTTGGAAATGGCTTGTGGGAAGTGTTTGGAAAGGTTCAGAGATGTTGCCCAAAAGAGTAGAGCTGGAATGGCTTTGGCTGTTCTGTATTGGAGATTCCTCTCAGAGTTCAGAAGACCAAAGCGCTGATAGAAATCCTACCAGTAAAGACCGGGTTCGAGAGGTTTCTGCTACAAAGAAGAACTGCATTAGAGACTGGACTCCATAAGATGTATGTTATGGCTTGGCAGAAAGTTTGTCTGCATTTTGCTTGTGTCCAGAGACTTTATCTAAGACTGAGATTAAGGATGGTAGACTACTTAAACTGGCTGAAGAAATTTCAAGGCTGTCAAATGTTGAGGCTATGGCATGGTTGGGGGCTTTTAGCCAGATTTATATTGAGAATCAAAAGCAAAGAGCCAAGCAGGATGATTTAAAATGTTGTGAGTTTGGCCAGAAAGGAAGCTCCTGTAAAGCTGTGGATTGCAAAGATAGAGCTGAGGGATCACCATTGCTGAGAAAGAACAAGAGAATGGAAAAGATGGCCTGAGGACATCACAAAAAGCAGCAAGTCTACACACTTTGCAGCCTCAAACCTGCAAAGGTGCAAGACTTTGCTTTGAGGAGAAAGTTGCAGAGCGCCATGTTCCAGAATGGCAGCAGTGACCACACCAGGTTCTAGAATGGTGGTGTCATAGACAGTCTGCTCCTCAGAATCAGGTTCAGAGTACACAGCGACCCAGGCACCCAAACCCTATGGCCAAGACAGAGGAAAGCTTGGCTACTACTCCAGGTGGCAGCAGACCTTGGCATTGTCCATGTGGCACTGGTTTTAGGCGCATGCAGAATGCAAGAGTTCTGAGGTTAAGAAGGCTTCCACCTTGATTTGAGAAGGCCTGGGAGGCCAGGCAGTGTGCCCCAGAGAGAGCAGTGTGTGAACCTGTGAGCGTGAAGTGAAAGGTGCATTGGAGAACCCAGAAGTTTGGAAAAGCCAGGAATGTGGATTGTCTAAGGAAAGCTGCAAGGAGGGAGCAAAGCAGGCCTAAGAGAGAAGCCATGGGAGCTGTATGCCACAGGGGTGGAGTCATACAAGCCCTTTGGAGCTCACAACATGCCACAAGTTGCTTCAGATGCTGGATGTGGAATTACTGGACATAATGTTTGCCCTGCTGGATATTAGATTTGCTTTGGTCTCAATGCTTTGTACCTTTTGGAATGATAATGTTTGTCTTGTGCCATTGAATACTGGAAGTGTTTAACTTTGTTTTCTTTTGTACAGGGGTTCACAGCTAAGGGTTTGTCTTACATCTTGGAGGAGACTTGGGACTTGGACTTTTCAACAATGCTGAAACTGTTAAGACTTTGGCAACTCTTAGGGATGGACTAAATGCTATTTATATAAAGAGATGTACATGAGCCTTTGGGATGCCAGGGGAGGCGTGTTATGAATTGTGTCTGTGTGTCTCCCCAAATCCTCATGCACTCATGGGGCAGGCTTTTAGAGTTTAGGATTGATTCATGGGTGTAAGTGCTATACTCACCCTGGGGCAGATAGTTTGCATACGTAAGAGAGAGAAAGAGGCACCACTCCTCCCTTTTTTCGTGCTATTTTTGCTGTTTTTCCTCAGCCATGAACTGTTGCCCTCTGCCATGTGCCACCCTGCCTTGGAGCCAGCCGAATATGCCCTGAAACCTCCACAGACTGTGAGCTAAATAAACCTTTCCTTCCTTAATTTTGGACATCAGGTATTTTGTCTCAGCAATGAGAGAAAAGTAACCAAGACAAATACTTAAACATTATGACAAGTAAGCAAATATTAGGATATGTGGCAAGGGAAGAAAAGAAGGAAGAAAGAAAAATATTCATGTATATATATTTGTCTATACATATTTGTATATATATTGTATATATATACTCACATGTGTACTAAAGCAAACATATTCATAACAAAATAGCAAGGAATACTAAAATAACTATAACCATTTCTGCAATTGGTCACATGATAGCACCTGGAATTTATGGCTACTTCTTCCATGATCCATTATGAACTCTGTTCCTTTAGCAAGCACCTCAGCCAGTTATTCCTTGGTAGAGTAGCCCAAATCTTCACTCCAGATTGATCTGGGGCATTAATAGTTGTGATGGTTAATCGATTGTAATTTGATTGGCTGGAAAGAGATCTAGTAGATTAGTAAAGCACACTTCCAGGCATGACATGGGTCATGGGGACATGGCCTTAAGAACCATATCTGGTCCCTACTCCCTTTCTCTCTGGCTCTTCCCTGCTCTTTCCTTCTGGCTGCCATGAAGAGAGCAGCTTTCTTCCATCTTGTGCTTCCACTAAGATGTTTCTGCCTTGGCACCAGTTGACCATGGACTTAAACTGCTGAAACCATAAACCACAACAAATCATTTTTCCTTGAAATTGTATATTTTGAGTATTTTATCCCAACAGTGGAAAGTTGAAAGTATAGGAAACGGGCACCATGAGTGGGGTTACTGCTGTGATTATACCTGACCATGTGATTCAGAGGCCTGATTTGGAGGAGTTTGGAAAGTTGAGAGAGGCAAACTAGAGAAATCCTAGGACACTGCAAGTAGAGCTTGGTGGGTGATTCTGACATGAGTTCAGAAAAGCAGAATGCTAATGGAATATGGACAGTAAGAATATGCTCATGAGCTTCCACTTGGGAATAAGGACTTGACTGGAAACTGGACTAGATTAGAGGCCATTTGTGTTACATTCTAGCAAAGAACTTGTCTACATTATCTCCGCATTGTAAGACTTCATGTGAGGATGAATTTAAAGGTGGCAGGCTAATTAATCTGGTAGAGGAAATTTCAAAACAGTGCAAAATTTAAGCTCTGGCATGGGTGCTGCTGGCTGTTTTTAGCCAATCTACAATGACAACCAGGAACAAAAAGCAGAGCTAAAATACTTGAAATGCAGTTTGGCAAGAAAAGAAGCACAAGTAAAGTTAAGACCAAAGAAGATGTGGTTACTGAAAAGATTAGCTATATTAAAAAGAAGCCAAATACTGTGCACTGGGACAGAAAGTAAGGTTCCTTGAAGGCATATCAGAAATTGGCCAGATCCCTCCTATTGGAGAATGAAGGGTATAAAATTATAAAAGGCTTTGAAAGTCTGTTTCAAAAAGGTAAATGCAGAGGGTTGTCCTCACGCAGGACTGCCTAGGCCAAAGATTGCCAGAGTCCAGCCATCCAGGCACTTAGTAGCCATTGCTGTGGTTCCAGGGAAGCTGGCTACTGCTCAAGCTGGTGACAGACCTTGGCATGGTCCATGTGATGCTGGTCTTGCAGGTATGCAGAAGCAAGAGTTGTGTGGTCAGAGAGGCTTCCACCCAGATGTCAAGGGAAGACCTGGGAGTCCAGGAAATATGCAACAGGATGAGAGTCTCAGTCAAGAACGCTGAAACAGAATTGCCTTTATTTGGAGATTAAGCATAGTTTGAGGAGAGTGTGTGTTGTGTATCAGGTTGAAAATGGGTAGACTTCTGATGACTAAGCTTGGCTGTCAATGTGATTGGCTTGATAGACACTTAGGAGATGAGTCAAGCACACCTCTTGATATGTTTGAGTAAGTCATAGGAGCATGAACTTGGGGATTATTTCCAGCTCCTGGCTCCTTCCTCTTTGGCTCTTTCTTGTTTGCTGCTTCCTAGCTGTCTGGAAGCAGGGAGAACAGTTTTCTTCTGTCTCATCTATCTTGACATTTCTACTTGGAGCCTATTGACCATGCAGTGAAACCACACAAACTATCAGGTCAAAGTAACAATTTTCCTTTAAGTTGTACATGTCAGATATTTTGTCGCAACAACAGAAAGACAAATAATACAGTAATCCTGCTGACACTGGATTTTACTAAATTTCCATTGACTTTAATTACTGGACACAGAGTACGAAGAAATGCCTTAAAGAATTTCCAGTACTCCAAACATGCTCGTTCTTACCTCTACTATGGAGTAGCAGGACAATATCCCATTGTGAGTCACAATCACTTGAGTTAACATAAGTGATAGTTTATTGTGATATGCCAATTTGAATGGATTAAGAAATGCATAATGGATTTTTGTCTCTAAGTTCTTTAGGGAGATTGGCCTGTAGTTCTCTTTTTTGGTTGGGTTTTTCTCTGATTTTTGTATACTTGCCTCCCAGAATAAGTTAGGGAGAATTACTCCCCTTTCAATTTCATTAAAAAATTTGAGGTGTATTGGCATTAAATTTTCTCTAAATTTCATATAGAACTCAGCAGTGAATCCATCAGAACCTGGGCTTTTCTTGTTGGTAAGTTTTTAATTACATTTTCAATTTCATTGACTGATATTGGGTTATTCAGGATTTTTATGTCTTCTTAATTCAGCTTTTGTAATCCATATGTCTCTAAGAATCTGTTCATCTCTTCTGTGTTTCTCATTCTGTGAGAGTAAAGATTTTCAAAGTAGGTATTGATGATCTTCTGAATTTCTACAGGATCTGTTGTGATTTCACCCTTTTCATTACTTATTGCATGAATTTGAGTTTTTTTTCTGTCCTTTTTTTGATATGGATGGCTAGGGATTTATCAATTTTGTTTATTCTTTCAAAGAATCAGTTCTTTGATTCATTAATTCTTTGTAATTTTTCTTAGTCTCCATTGTATTAATTTCTGCTCTGATCTTTATTATTTCCTCCCGTCTTTGTGCCTTGGCCTTGACTTGCTTCTCTTTTTCTAGAAGCTTGTGGCACAGCACTAGGTTGTTTATTTGTGCTCGTTCTGTTTTCTTGATGTGAGTATTTACTTCTATAAATTTCCCTCTTAGGACTTGTTTCATTGTATCCCACAGGTTCTGGTAAGCTGTGTTTGCATTTTCCTTTGATTTTGGATATTGTTTAATTTCTTCCTCTAATTTCATCTGTGACTGTCGGTTGTTCAAGAGGGTGTTATTTAATTTCTATATTTTATGCAGTTTATTTAAGGAGTTTTTCAGTTTCTTTTGTCAATAATTTCCAATTTCATTGCACTGTGGTCAGGTAATATGCATGTGTTAATTTCAATTCCTTTGCATTTACTTAAGCATGTTCTATGGGCTAGTATATGGTCTATTTTAGAGAATGTCCCATGTGCACCTCAGAAGAATGTTTATACTGATGTTGGATGGAACACTTTGAAAACATCTACTAAATCTATTTGTTCACAAGTTTGGTTCAGTTCTGTTATTTCTTTGCTGATTTTTTTGTCTAGTTGATATAAATGTTTGTGATAATGGGATATTAAGGTCCCCATTACAATTGTGTTGTTGCTTATTTTATTTTTCATATCTGTTAACATTTGTCTTATATAGTTGGGTGCTCCCATATTTGGTGCATATATATGCATGATTGTCATCTCTTCCTCTTGAAGTTTTCCCCTAACAAGTATGTAGTGATCTTCTTTATCTCTTTTGATCAGTCTTGTTTTGAAGTTCAAACTGTCTGCAAACAGCGTAGCTGCCCCTGCTTTTTTCTGGATTCCTATTGCATGGAGTATTGTTTTCTATCCTTTGACTTTCAGTCTATGAATTTCCTTTTGAGTTAAATGTGTTTCTTGTATACAGTGTGTTGTTGGATTTTGTTTCTTGATCCACTCTGCCAGTCTGTTTCTTTTGATTGATGAATTGAGGCCATTTACATAAATGGTTATAATTGATGTCATTTGGGTTATCTGTCATATTATATTCTTGCTGTTGGTTCCCAACTTTTCCTCTCTGTTTAATTGCTTGCCACTGCTTGGTGTTTTTTTCTGTTGTTCTTGGAATTGGGGTCATTTTTATCTTTCTAGAATATCTTTCAGTACTCTTTGTAGGGTTGGTTTGGTGGTCATGAATTTCTTCAATTGTTCTTTGTTCTGGAAGTATCTTATTTCTCCATTAATTTTGAAAGATAGTTTGTAGGGTACATCAATCTAGGCTGGAAGAATTTTTTTTTTCAGAAATTAAAATTCTTCACTTCAAGTTCTTCTTGACTTGATGGTTTGTGTTGAGAAGTCTTCTGTGATTCTGATAGGCTTTCCTTTATAGGTGATCTGTTTCTTTTTTCTAAGAGCTTTTAATATTCTGTTGTTTTGCTGAATTTTTGGGATCTTGATTATTATATGTCTGGGTGTAGATTTATTTTGATTAAGGCTCATTGGAGTTCTTTATGCTTCACTTTTCTGTATGCCAGATTCTCTTCCCATGGTCGGGAAATTTTCTGTTATTACTTCCACAAATAGCCTTTTTATGTCATTTGTGTTGACTCCTGCCATTTCGTTGACACCTATCAGTCTTGTGTTGTTTTTCTTTGGATCATCTTGCAGCGTTATTTCCTGGTTCCTTGTTACTTTTGAAGATATTTCCTTTGTGATCACTAGCTCAAATCCTGTCTTCAAGATCTGAAAGTCTATCTTCAGCTTTATTCAAGTCGTTTTGCCCACTTTCAGTGGAATTTTTAATTTCCTGGATATCTCTTTGCATCTGTTTCATGCATTCTAAATCTTTCCTATGTTGTTCATTCAAAGTTTCCATCATTTTCCTATGCTTCTCTATTTTTTATCTATGTCTTCTTTAGATATGGTGAGCAGTTGTTTCATTATGGTTGTCATTTGTTTTTTCACCTGAGAGATTATTTCTGGTCTGATTTCCTCTTTACTTTAGTTACTGTCATTTCAGAGATTTCAGGTGTGTGACTTCCAATTTCTTCTATGTTAATGTCTCCTGGACTTGTTCTGGGTGGGGTGGAGTTCTGAAACTATATTTTGCTCATTTGTCTTGGCATTTTCTATTTAAAAAATGTTTTATTTTGTTTTCTATGATGATCCTTGTGAGGTTTGGTAGTAGGTAGCTATACCACTGGTATCAAGGGAGGGCATATATTTTGCTAGAAGTTTAGTAGGAGTAATGATGTATTATCCATTTCTATTTTTACCCTTTAGTTCCTAGAACTATGAATCTTTGCCATGGAAGAAACAGATCCATGTATTAGATGCCAATTCAGAGCCTGTACAGGTTTCTGGAAAGCTTTGTCCTAACCTTGCAAAGTACTGACACCTAGCTGATGTATAACTAAGTCTTTGATAGCTCATTCCACTGTCCTATCAAACCAGCTTCTTTGGGATGCTGGTGGATATGGACCTATACATGACACAAGTGTGGAAGCCATTACTGTACTCTTTTTACTGTGAAATAAGTTTGTTGCTTAGAAGTAATGCCATTGGTTTGGTTTTTTTTGTTTTTGTTTTTTTTTATTTTTCTCCGGTACCGGGAACCGAACTCACGACCTTGCGCTTGCCAGGCAGGCGCTTTTGCCGCTGAGCTAGATCCCCAGCCCCAGTAATGCCATTGGACATGGCATCCTATGAGTTCATGGGTCACAGCTTTGACTAAGTACTGCATGCAGAGAAGGTAAATCCATATCTAAAGTAAAGGCTTGTGAGTTTCTACTATGAGGTCTAGCTTACAGGGAATAACTATCACAAAGTTCTCTAAGGATACTAGGAACTTCCCTCACAAATTTATTTCCCACAGTATTGGTGAAAAGTATACCTCTGGACTCTTCCAGTGTAGATAAGTAGGTCTTAAGTGACAAATCCACTCTAACATTCCAATCTCTCTGAGACTTTGAATCCTTTTTTCTTTTATCAGGCCACATTTTGGATGAGATCATGTGCATTCAGGGCGGTATGGTCTCAGGCTATATCCTTTTTTTCTTTATCAAACTAAAGGAAGTCCAGTTCTTACAATTCTCCCACTATGGGCCATGTTTTGGAACATGTTTGGGAAACCAACCAAACTGTTAGAGTGCTTCCTAACTTTCTGAGCAGCAACACTAGACTAAAATCTCTGCTTAGTGAGTTCATATCAAGAAATTTGGGCTGATTCAATTTTAAATTCTTTCCACCATTAGCCTACATTCTCAGTATCCATTTCACAAATAGTTCCTGGATTTCTGCATTTATAAATTAGAAAATCCAAGTAAGCTTTTAGAAGTGTAGAATATCTCTTGTGGGTCACAATCTGTACCTAACCTTTAGGTTTAGAAACAAAGAGGAGAGTGGTGGGTATTGAAAAGAATCAGCATTGTTTTGTAGAATAGCTGCTGCAAGGGAAGGCATTACAGATTTTCAAATCCTAAAGGTTTAATTCCTTCATTCTAGAGTGGAGAGGTTGATACCACATGGGTAAAGGCTATTCTGCCTTCATTGGAGGTAGGTAAGGGCTTTCCACTGGCAAATATCCATCAGAATTTAGGGGCTAAGTGTTCTCAGTTTCATCAAGATCTTCCCGTGCATCCTCATCCCAATGTATACGATCTCATTCTTTCCCAGATGTTATGGTTTATGTCTGGGTGTCCCCCTAAAGCCTCATGCGGCCATGGGGCAGGCTTTTAGAGTTTGATTGATTATGGGTGTGAGAGCTACACCCGCCCTGGGGTGGATAGTTTGCATATGTAAGGGAGAGGAAGAGGCTGCTTGTTGCCTCCATTCCTCCCTTTTGTGCTTATTGCTTTTGCTGTGTTCTGCCGCCATGAGCTGTAGCCCTCTGCCATGTGCCACTCTGCCTTGTAACTGGTCAATTATGTACTGAAACCTCCACAAACTGTAAGCGAAATAAACCTTTCCTTCTTTAATTTTGGGCATCAGGTATTTTGTCCCAGCGACAAGAGAAAAGTAACCAAGACACCAGACAATGCTGTCACCTTAATTATATGTGTTATGTGAGGCTGGGAGTTCAGCTTGAACTGTCATTCAGTCTGTTGCAGGATGAGATTCTGCATTCCATTTTTATGACCTCAGCTTTGAAGCTGCAGGAGACCAGAGTATTTCAGGGCATACATAGAAATCTTCAGATCATTTCTGTAGTAGCTGCACTGAGAAATTAAATCTCTAAAACCATCCTTTTCTTTCATAATTTTGTCCCAGCCAACCTTATTTTATTGGTTAGATTTGGTTATATTTGGTATATTGGTTATATCAGTTAGACTTCCCAAGAAATTAAATATTATCCCATCCAGAACCACCTAGCCCCTTGCTTCTGATAAGGTGTTGGCCAGCAGTATATAATACTGATATTTATGTCTATAACTGGTTCATGCCATGGATTATCAGTGCTCTTATACATATATTTATTATAAGGAATTGACTCACAATTATGGAGGCTTGAGAAACACCATGATCTGAACTGTTTTCTGCAATCTGGAGTCTGGGAGGCTAGAGTTGTATTTTCAGTACTCTGAAGCTCTGAGAATGAGGTGAATCAAGGGCGTAAGTTCTGAGTGAGTAAAAGTAAAGAATACAGCTGCAGATAGAAAGTGAATTCTCTCTTATCTGGCCTTTCTTATTTTCCTGTTCTGTCTTTCAACAGCTTGTCTGGGGCCCACTCCTATCAGAGTGTACAACTTGCTTCTTTCAGACCACTGGTTCCAAGACTAATCTCCTCCACAAACACCCATAGAGACACACTTGGAAAAGATATCCAGGCACCTGTACCCCCCCATTCTAGTCAAATTGGCATATAAAATGAACCATCACAATAACAGACCATCTTACTGGAAAACAACCATTCCCCCTTGTCTGGGAATTGTGATCTTGACTAAGGAATTACAGGTAAAGAATCAGAGCTCAGTAGTTGAGACAGGCACATAGCCTGCAAAACCTAAAATATTTACTCACTGACTCTTTATAGAAAATGTTTTGCTCATGTTTGCCCTAAGACACTGCTTTCACAGTTTTAATATGCATACACATCATCTGGGTTCTTGTTTAAAATGTTGATTCTGATCAAAAGGCTATGGCCAAGGGGCTCCATTTTTATCACGCTCCTGAGTGGGAGCAATGTTGCTAGAATAAAGACCACCCTTGACTTCTCATCTTTTACGCTTTTGCAGCACTGGTACCAATACCTCAGACTCCTGCCTACGTCGGTTTCTTTTAGGTTCATGTGACATGCATCCTGTTACTTCCATGCACTTTCCAAAGGCTTCAGTTTACTGTGAATGCTTCCTCAGAGGACTTCCTTTGTGTTACTCATCTATTTGATATTGTCGTGTGTGTGTGTGTGTGTGTGTGTGTGTGTGTGTGTGTGTGTGTATGAGTATGCACTGAGGAGCAAACCCAAAGCCTCACACTTGCTAACTGAATGCTTTATCGCTGGACTACATTTTCAGCCCCTGTCTGATTTTTTTTTTTTTTATATGTTACCATCTTAACTCTTCCTAAAGATTTTAACTCCCTCCAAGCAAGGATACTGTTTTTAGGTATCTATTATAGCCATATAATACTTATGTACAGCAAATAGTATTTAAATATTTATTAAGCTAATGACTCTCCCACATCTTGAAAGGATACTTTCTATCAATAGGACAACATCATCACAATAAGTGACATGATAATCTTATCTGGTGACATACTTTTAGAACTAATTTATTTTTTATATTCTTCAATAGTTTTAGTACATCTCCATGTTGGGTTGTGTTTTATCCTGAATAAAAACAGTGTTGCAGTCAAATCAAAGTCTTTGTATTCCTATATTAAATTAGACTATGGAACTGAAATTTAAACTCGATTCATTCTTGAGGCCGTAAAGTACACCTTAATTATGAACTGAAAAACTGCTTACTGTGCAAGGCTGGAGAATTAGAAATGCAATGTTAATTTCCTAGTTTAATAATCTCATTTTCAGAATTTGCTTGAAGAGATATTGATAAATTAATAGCCAATCGTGTATGAAAGTTTACAGACTATGAAAGTGTTTTATTTTGCCATTAAGAATCACACATTCCAGCTTTTGAAGAGAATTATGCGAGTAGTTAAGTAAGATGAGAAACTTCTACAGTCATAAAAGTTAGTCAATTTATTTTGCTCTTCTTCTATTCAATTTAAATTTCAACCTGAATTATTTCAGTATATTCCAAGAATAAGAGTAGTATGATTATGAAACTACTTTCAAGGAATCCTATAAATAGTTATAAAAAGCAGTTATAAGTGTTTAACATTTCAAAAATCCTCAAAGCAAAACTATATAATATATCTACCAAAAATTATATGTGGCCATTTTACTATTTGGTATGTTTTGGTCCTGATAAATGCAAATAAATATCTTTTCCATAAATGTTGTATCTAAGAAAAAAATTGTAAAGAAATTTTACATGTAAAGCACTATATTAGATTTTAATAAAGTATTTGACTCTGAAGTATTTTCAAGTATTGACACCTTATTTTTGTAATCAACACATTACTTTTGGATTGCTTATTTATTTTTATCAGTGTCCTCATATTATCAGCATTCAGAATCTGAAAGAAAAAGCAATCAGCCTCTTGGTACATCACACTTTATCCACATGGTGGAGCCATGTCGCTAGTTCCTGAAGACATCAATTTATTTATACTCATTATTATGAAATAACTCATGGTAAAGCCAATCCACTAAATTTCTTGTTCTTGCATGGGATTTTCTCTTGTACAGTTAGTTTAGTTCCTCATGCAACTTTCTCTAGTACCATTCATTTAGCTCCAGTCTGTCTTCTACAAGAGTGACTCTCCAACCTTGCTTGTACATGGGGTAATTTTTTTGAAGCCCTTATGCTGAGGCCGTACATTAACCTAATTGTACAAGAATCTTCTGAGGGTTGAAGCTGGACATTGATGTTTAAATCCCTCATAGATGTTCTATCCTGAAAGGAAAATTGGAAACCAAAGCTTTCTAATACCACTGTAGACATGCTTTTCATTTATAAGCCTAATTACATCACTCCTAAAATCATTCATTGACTCACCAACTTTAGGATGAGGAGCCAATGATAAAACCAGGCCCCTTAATAAGGCAAATGATCCCTTATATCACCTGACCATTACCTTTCTCGTATTATAAGTACCATGCTCCACTCATAACATATGCAGAGATTCACCTGCAGAACTGCTGGCAGGCTGCTAAACCTGCTGGGCTTTTTCACACCTCCAGGCTTGTAGGCACTAATTAATATTTATTAAATGACTAAATGAATAATGTAAAATGGCTTTGTCTTATTTAGGACAGCAATGTTTATTTCTATCAAGCAACTTGAAAGTTTTGCTTACCTTTTAGCAGTGCAGAGTACAGAATGTGGCATCCGATCAACCAACAGCTTGCTCAATACTTTTAAAGAAGACGTTGTGTTCTGCCAACTTACTCAATTCAAAGGTAACATTTAAAACTTCCCTAGGAACAGCTGTTTCTGAAGTGTATTTCTTTCCAGTCTAAATTTCCCAACTGTTAACCTTTGTGTTCAAGGCAAGAGAATGGACTGTTGGCTTGTGGGTGACGCTACAGATATTGTTCAAATTAGTGGGTCCTTGGACTTTCTGAATCATCATTCATAATCATTGCCCTTATGATGATTCTCATCTTAGAAATGTCATGACCTAATTGAACTAGAGTTTAAAAGCTGGGCATTTTTGAAGAATCAGTGGTGTGATTTTAGTTGGGTTCTTGCCCTTAAGACAAAAGGCATAGTGCCTAGGGACCACTAATGCTTTTCAGAGTGTATGAACATATTTTTGTCGTTTAGAAATCAGAAAAAGAAAACATTTAGGTGAAAGAAAATATAACCAATACAAGAAGTGCTCTATTTATCTTTATGCCAATGTAGTGGCAAAACAGAAGTAGTAGTTTTTTCTATGGAATAAAAGGTCAAGAAAGTCTGATTGCCCTCATTTCAGGGAAATTAGGCAGGAAACTTCCAGCTGTCAAATAGCTCCTTTTTTGTGTCTTACAGATGACATAATACTGTTAGCAGCTACTAAATATCTTGGTCTATATTTTCAGATCATCGATACCTATCTCAGTAGTATCTTTTTCTTTTATTTTGTGTTTTCAGTACTGGTGATTAAACGTAGGGCCTTTACACTGAACCAACCTGAGATTTTTTTTGAGACAGGGTCTCCCTAAGTTTCTAAGTTGCCCAGGCTTGTCCTGTAAGTGTGATCCTCCCACCTTAACCACCCAGAGTGCTGAGGTTTACAGGAATATAACACTGTGCCTGGCTCCCAGTTCTTTTCCCTTTTTAATTTCCAAGAGCAGTGGAGTTAGTTGAGTGTAGGTGTATGTCAAATGCTATAAAATTTACCTCTGATCTTCTCTCCAAACTGATCTTTCACTGTTGCACATAGCTTTCTTATACCTAAGTCAGTCATTTGGCATGCAAAACCATTTTTTTAACAAACACATCTTTGTTGTTCTACTAAATAGATGCCAGTATTAGAAATGGGTAGAGTCCTAAAGATAATACTGTTCTGTCATGTATACACGGATAGTCTTCAAAAATGATCTTCTACAATGCCCTCTAGTGAGACAGTTTGCCACTTTTCAAGTTCATGAAAATACATGTTTCTAAAAGTGTTAATCATTGCAAAGAGCTCACATTTAGATGAACACTTTTTACAATAAAAATCGTGATTACAATGTGGATGATATTTATGTGTAATACTAAACAAGTGATTTTGCTTTTCTAATGTAAATTCAAAGATGTTGCTGAATCAATTAAAGGGTGTTTCTGTGACAATGAATAGGCTTAATGTAATTCTATATTAAAGATAAATAATCAACTCTACTGCTTTTATTGGCTGTATCAGGGAATCCCTTCTTGGTGAGAGGAATATCTTAGGGTTGATGATCCTTGATAACTACAATGTGTTTAGAATATATTTCTTGGTGATACAGAGCATTTTTTAAAAAATTGCAGTGCCAGGCTCATAAAAAGTAGGAAGTTCTTAGCTATGTGGCTTCTGTCTCTCTGGAGGGCATTCAAGATTCATACTTAGATAACAATTCACCTTCTGTCTCTGCAGAAAATAAACCAATGGCATTATTAAGGGTAGTTCACAATTTTAAAGATGGATTCATAGCTACTTAATTTGTTGTCATGATAGTGCTCTGCTTGGTTCACCTGGTAGCTTTCCCTTCTTCTGGGATGAATGCCCTAAATTTAATAGCAGTTGCTAATCATAGTACACTGTGGCACAGTGATTAGTCCAAGGAGTAGGCACTTGACATGTCATGCCAATCAGACTCCTCCTAAGGATTTAAACTTAAATTAGAGGCATTAGCGCTTTTATCTCTGGTGGTAGAGATGTGAGAATATTAATCCAGGATTTGCAAATGGCAGTGATTCAGCCTGGGACTGAGACTTCTAAGCAGACAGAGGAATAAAAGACAAATAGGAACTAAAGGAAAGAGAAGGAATGGAGTCCTGAGAAGGGTGTTCACATTCCTAGTTTCATTTCCTGGGATCTTTGAGAACCCTGCTTTTTGTCATTCTTGGTCTTTTTCTTTGACCTATGAGCTAATTCTTTTTTGGAAATATCTACAGATATACTCTATCTTCTGTTAGTATCTTCCATATTCTAAGCTTACCTCTATCCTAATTTTTAAGTAGAAGGCTTAAAACACTGAGAAAGATGAAGGTTTAGACATGTTGCTAAATAGCTGAAACATATTGATGACAATAAAATTTTAGATTAAGATAAGAAGCTACATCAAACATTTGGCTGTTTCCTGAGATAAAGTGCAAAGTTATTATTTTTAATTATTGTCTTCCTTGATTGCTTGTATAACATATACTTTGAAAATTATAATGAGTATATGATTAGACTACTTAGGATTCCTAGTTTCACACTACAGAAAGCCAATTTGGATACATTTTCTACCTAACAGCCTAGATAGCCATTCATTCAATGGGAGACTATCCAGGCCCATCCCCAGGGAGTGTAGAAACCTGGAGTGGGCAGCGGGTGTCTTTTTTGTTAGATCTCTGTATCTGTGCTCATCTTGACTTTAAAATGTGTCATGAAATTCACAGGCTCATGTGAGTTATATTGATGAAGACTAAGAATAATGAATCAAGGTTTTTATATATTTGTTTATTGGCTAATTAATACCCCTGAAAATTCTTTGAGGAAGCTGCCAAGAATTGTGAGGTTTCTGAGAGAATACTCTACTTGCAATTTAAGAAGTTATTTGAGTATTATTTGAAGAATTCTACAGGAAGACAGGAGACTCCTCAGCTAGAGACAAAGGACTTAGCTAATCCTTGCACAGAAAATCAGTGAACATCACCATATGTGCTTGATTCATCAGAGATTGATGAAATGGGTCAAGAAGACCCTACATAGAGCAGGAGAGGCCCCAAGGGCCCAGGGTACAGTGACTGGTTACAGAAATTATTTGGCATCAGGATCTGGATAAATCTTATAATCTGGTACATGAGCAAGAACACGCAGGATTACTCAGGTCCATCGCAGGTGAACTTTCCCAGTAGTATCTCAGCTTATCTCCTGTTCAGGTCCAGGAATGATCCCATCATACTCTTTATGAACAAATGCACAGTTTTTGGTTCTTATGTTTTATATCTAGATGTCCTTCAAGGGTCTCATGTGTTGATGGGTAGGACTTTTGGAAGGTGGCTGGATTTGGGGGGGTATAGCTGACTTGCTATTAGGAAGCTGGGGTCTTGTTGGGAAAGGCAGGTCACTGTGGGGATGATCTGGAAGGATTTATCTTCCTTCCTGGTTCCTCCCTTTGCTCTCTTCTCCCAGTTCACCACGGAATGAGCAGCTGTCCTCCACCCAGGCCCTTCCACCATGACTTTCTGCCTTGTAGCTCACCAACTATGGATGAACAACAATGACCAAAATAAACCTCTGCTCCGTTAAGGTGAGGGTGTCAAGTATTGTGTCTCAGCAAGGAGGAAGTGACTAAAACATGGATCATTCCTATCTCTCACTGCAAGAAAAAGGCACTAACACTGTTATTACTTACAAGACCGTGTCTTGTTGGTATCTGCTTATACTGAAAATACAGACCTTGCTTCTGCAGTTCCCTAATCCTGTTCGTTTAATTCTAGGTCTGTATTCACTCGTGACTTTGCATCATCTGTACTGCCTCCCATGATTACTGGCTTCCAAAGACTCTTAAAACCCATACTGTGCCATACATATTCCATACATACATATTCCTTCATGATGACGTTCTACCGAGGCTGTGCAGAAAAATGTGAATAATTCATCTTCTACTCATGCTAAATATACCACGTGGAATTTTATAGTGTAAACATAAAATAACATGTCTTCTGCAGGACATAATCAGTACATTCCTAGAATGGGCTCTCTTTAACTGTAAACAACTTTTCTTCCTTCTACACATTATCACCAGGGAAGAGAACAGGTAGCAAGTTTAGGTAGCAAAGGAATGGGAGAAAAACAACAAAAAAATTTTCCAATATATGTGAAGAGATCCATCCCAGAAGAGCATTGCATTTCTTCACTGATCAAAGAGTAGATATCAGTCTCAAACTCTAAGAGTGGGTGAGTCTGACCATATCTGAAGGCTACTGGGTACACAGCATAAAGCCTGGAGAAGGGGTAGGTGGTTGCCCTTGGGGTCAGACGTGGAGGTGTGTGGATTAAAACACAACCCATGGTGCAGATCAAACTGTAGTCAGAACAGAGGTGAGTGGGAGCAGACATATACAAGTCCAAAGTTCAACAGTAAATTCTCTGCAGCCCAGAGTTCTGAGTTTGTCTTATCTTGATAATAAAGTCAAACAACACCTGATACTTGTTGATGCCATTCCTGGAATTCAATCTTATGTGATCCTGCAAAAGGAAATCCTATGCTGGGCATTAGGGGATATCTCCTCCTCAGTGTCCAGCCAGGGAAGTCTCAGGACACTCTCACCAACAAAAGTTCCAGGAATCTTTAAGTATTTGGCTGAAATTACACCCTGGAAAGAGGGTAGGAAACTTTACCTAGGGGAGAAATGGAAATGAAGGCCTTGCCATTCACAGTTTCTGAGTTTGGAGAATTCTGCTTGGATGACATGGCCAGGAACAGGCATCAGAGGGGGCCTTTAAAAATTCAGAGCAAGGCACATCAAAGTACAAGATTCTTAGAGAACCAGAACTGTGCAGAACTTTGTCCTATAGTCTACATGTTTGTGTCTCCTCAGAATTTGTAGATTCACCTCTACCTTCTAAGGCAATTGTGCTAGGAAGTGGAGCCTTACTGTAGGGAAGTAGCTCATGAGAGCACCTCAAGATCCACATATGAGGGATCTGCCCTTGTAAAAGTGACCCTAGAGATATGGTCCTGTCTCCCACTTTGTAAGGACTCAGATAGAAGGTGCCATCTATGAGGCAATGAGCCATCATTAGATCCTGAATATACCAGCACCTTCAGGTTGGACTCCCCAGCTTCCAGAAGTGGAAGTTCCACATTTAAGCTGTTTATAATCCACCACTTGGTGGTATTTTTGTGCAGTCATCCAAATAGGCTGGGTGCACTGAGCCTATTCTACAGGGGTCATGCCATCGCTTCAGTTCCAACTTTTCACATTTTAGGTTTCAAAATCAATTTAATTTGTTTCTTTTCTCTATTTATCTTTCAAAACATTGTACCACTTAGAATTTAATGTTAATTGAAAGTATTTCTTCTAAACTGTCAGTACTTACCCAAGAGTTTCATATTATATTTATCCATGAAAACAAAGACATTTCATGTCATTGGGAACTGAATCCGTGCTCATTAGGTAGTGTTTCAACGTTCCCCTCTCTGCTGCTTAAATCTGTGAATTTAACACTTGAATTTTCTTGTTTTGCATGGATGACTCAGCTAATCTGCAGTTCATTAAAATAATTTAGGGGTTAATTGGTGGAATCTGCCTGCAATTAATTATTATTCCATTAAATCATGAGACCTGCTTGTATTTTGGTACTGGCTGGCTGTATGTCCACAATTTTATGTACCCCTCACTATAAGCCAGTAGGCAAACAAAGCCCATAGAAGTAGCTGCCTTCAACCCAGAAAGAAACTAAGATGAGTGACATAAGGTTGTCCTAGGTTATGTATTTAGTGTCACAGCTACAAACAAAGCTAGGCTTACTGGACTCCTCATTGCATGCTCTTGTGCCCTCGGCAACTATCATGTGCTTTCCCGAGGCACACCTGTCATGATTAAGATAGTATTTATTCTGAGTCTTTTTTTATATTCACCACGTCAAGAAAGATAACATGTCATTTTTCTTCCTTTCTTGACGTCTCTGTTGCTTCAAGGGAATATAGTTTTAATATTCAATAGTGAATATTAAATACATCTATTAAACATGATATATGACAAGAAACCTATATCCTGCATTCAGAGCTGTGCTGTTACCCAACATTCTGATATATGTGTCAATGCAGAACACACAGTGGAGCCCCCTGCCAGTTACCTTTTAGCTCCCTACCTTTCACAGCGGCTGGGCTGGAAGCAGGAGGCTCTTGCTGCGTGTCAGACTTAATGCCCCCATGTCCCTTTTTAATCCTGAATAAAGAGCAAAAAGTAAGAGTGCCCTTCTGTGGTTGGTAATGGATGAGCAGAACTGTGTTCCACATTTTCTAAAGAAGCGGTGCTGTCACAACCCGCCCGCAGGGTTCCACGGGGCTTTCTGTCATCCTGCCGGATCCAGGAAACTGATAGGTTCATTAGGGTCCATGAGGTGTGCAGGCTGATGTTACACAGGGAGAGATGCTAGAGTCAGACGATGACGCTAAGCAGCCTCTCACTTTACTACTGACTGATTATGTGGTGTGGTTAAGTCCCTGGTTTAAGATCCAACTTCTTGCTTTTTAACAGAACTTCCCAAATGAAAATTCACATTCTTTTCACATTCTTCTTGAAATGACCTAAGTTTCTTTGACAATCTTCTTTTATTATCAATATCTCAAAACTTCTGACAATGATTATTTATTTAGGGCTGGGGGTTGAACCCAGGGTCTCATACATACTGTACTAGGCAAGTTCTCTGCTGCTGAGTTACAACTCTGGCCCCTAAGAATGATTTTATAATAACCTATGTTTGCCCACAGAGGATTAGTGCAGAAATTCAATGAGTTCTAGGAACAAAAATTCAACATTCTACACTATTCCTTTCTAGCTTTTTTTTTAACTTTTCCTGTTTGATGACTGAAAAATCACGTAAAAATAGTTTTCATACCTAATATAGCACAAGTGAAGAGATAGGGCAAGCAGTACAGAACATTAGAAAAATAAAGGTGCAAGGACTGACTATTATTTTTAAGTCATATTCATGGATTTTAGAGCCACTCAGGAGAGTGGTACCTCCCAAATTCCACTGCAGAAGGTACATACAGTAGGAGTATTGCAGGTTCGATCTGTCTTTATGGTCCCATTTCTTACTGCTATTCCACAATCACTGCAGGCAATTATAAAGTTATATTTGAGTTTATTAGAGACGGGAGAACTGAAAGCAAGGGAGAAAGAATGACTGTGTTAGATATGGTTTCTACACAGGAAAGCGCTCAAGAATTTCTACCTTTCTTGATCTGAAGGGCCTACTGGGTAAACGTTCCAGTTTCCAGGCTCATTCTGTTCTCACATTTGCAAGAGTTGCTCCTCGCCAGCCTCTCATGGACTGTTAAAAACTCTATTTCTGGTTCACAGAATCTATTGCTTTCCCTCACAGATCAAACGGTAGGACTAGCGTGGGTGAGTGGAAGTGGCTTTTGTGATCCTTGTTTCTAAAAATCCTTGTTTCTTTAGGATCATTGTTTTTCTCACTTAAATCTCTCTGTCTCTGTCTCTGTCTCTCTTTCTCTGTCTCTCTGTCTGTCTCTGTCTCTCTCCCTCTTTTGTGCAAATATTAACAGGGACAGGAAAGACTAAAACTATGAGGAAAGAGAGAACTGATTTCCTTCCCTGTACTTTTCAAGGCCAACATTATCCAAACATTACCCAGTGGCAATAATTTTGTCCACTTTCCCCTAATTTACAAATTTTATTTCCTAAAGGTACTGGATAGAAATCAATAAGTAATTCAGGGTTTTGTTTATGGTTGCTTCTTGAGCTGTATATGACCAAGCCAAACGGTGAACATTATTGCTCTTGATACATTGCCCTCCTTGCTGGTCTTGAAAGGCAGACGGTATTGAAAACACAAGAGATGGTGTTGGGGGGGAGGGTTTCAGTTTTTTAATTAACAATTGTAGAATTTATTTTTTTATATATCGGGATAATATTTGATGTAATGGCCAAATAAATTTTTTTCCAGGAATATTAAAGATAAAGACTCCTGTATGCATTGCAGTATAAGATAAGCACTAAATTTCATATTAAATTATAGCTATGAAACTAGCACTCACTAAAATCAACTGTAGCAAAGGAGTAGAAATTATATGCATTTTATTAAACATTAAACTGTTTAATGAAAAATTTAATTATTGAGGTAATAATAATAAAGAAGTGATATGTTTGAGACCAAAAAAGCCCAAAGATACCAATAAACTAAAATTTTAAAAGCCCAGAGATTGTCTGAGAATCTACTAAATTGAAGAGTACAGTACTTATTTTCCATTCTACTTGTACCTTTCCTTTTTATAGAAATATTGCTGCTTAATTTATTTAATTTTTGACGTGCAAAACATGGAAAGAGCAAGAACATTGACTAGCTGACAAATGTCAGGGCAAAAATAAGATGTAATTATAGCTTCAGATGATGTCTAATTTTCCCATAGCAAGTAACACAAATCTCTAAAATCAGGTCTGATGAAATCCAAATTTTATACTTGGCCAGAGATATACAGAGTACCTTTGATATTATATCATCCATTAAACCAATTAAAAAATGTTACATAAAATATAGCTAAGCTTGAGATTTCATTTTTCCTCTTATTCTGGATGAAGGTCAAATATAAAGTTTAATTTTTTTACTAAGCTGTTGATTTTAGAAATTTATATTTCTGTCACTCTCTTAGTGTTTGGGGTAACTGCATGCATATTTTATCATCTCTTTTCTCATGTTAATATATTTTCAGTATGAAAAACTCTTGCCCTTGCCCTTGAGTTATATATCATGACTGCATGTAATTTTGAGAGTTGTTCACATAAGTTTCTCATGTTTTAACTCTGTGATCTAGTTGTTTGCATACTCCAGGCAGAATCTATTTTAGGTGATCTGGCATTATTTGTGTGTTGGGATGCTTGGGGTTTCTGGAGTAAAGAAAATCTCACAGCACACTTTGTAAAAGTGGAGAATGGGTCTGGTTGAGGAAAAGCTACTTAAGCCATGAAGGCCAGGAAGTGGCAGGGGAGCAATTAGAAAGATTTCAACTGTAAGTCACAATCGCCAGGACCCAGCTCCTAACAGAACAGTTAGCTACTGAACTCATTAGCGGACAGATCCACCAATGGGGATAGTACCCTAAGATCCAATCACCTTCTAAAAGCCCAGCCTTGGAGTGCATGAGAGTTTTGGCGGGCCATTCCAGATCTCAGCCATAACATGCTTTTGGAACTGTATCCAAAGAAAGGGTCATTGCCCAGACTAAAGTTTTCTCCCAAAAGTTTAACTTTTGAGGTCTTAGGTTTAAATTGGTAATTTATTTGACATAGTTTTTGTACATGATATCAGGTGAGGGTCTTATTTCATATTTCCACATAAAGATATTCAGTTTTCCAAACACAACTTATAGAAGAGACTTTCATCTATTGTATGTTCTTTAAATCTGTCAAAAATTGACCATAAATACATGGATCTATTCTTATGTTCTCTGTTTTGCTCCATTGGTTACTGTGTCTGTGGTTATGTCAGAATTATATTGTTGTAATTATTATAATTTTGTATTCTATATTGAAGTCAGGTAATTTAGAGGTTTTTTTTTTTTTTTTTTTTTTTTTTATTTTTTTTTTTTTTTTTGTGGCTCCACATTAACTTCAGAATTTTCTGATTTCTGGACTGGGGATACATC
>NW_004955418.1:23755620-23757179 GCF_000276665.1 Chinchilla lanigera | reverse complement strand
TTTTGTATTCTATATTGAAGTCAGGTAATTTAGATTTTTTTTTTTTTTTTTTTTTACTTAAGATTGGTTTGTGATTTTTTGTGGCTCCACATTAATTTCAGAATTTTCTGATTTCTGGACTGGGGATACATCTCAGTGGCCCAGCACCTGCCTGGCAAGTGCAAGGTCCTGAATTCAATTGTTGGTACCAAAAAACAAAAAACAAAAAAAAGAACTTTCTGATTTCTGTGAAAATGTCATTGGAATTTTGATAAGGTATGTATTGAATCTATACATTTTTTCAGTAGTATGGACATTTTAACAATGTTAAATCTTGTGATGAATAAATATGGGATATCTGCCATATATTTGTGTCTTTTTCATTTTTTTTTTTACCAATTTTCAGTGTACAAGTTTTTCACCTCTTTGGTTAAATTCATTTATGAATGTTTCCTTTTTATTTCACAGCTACTTTGAGCTGGTTTGTTTTCTTGAATTTTTAAGTTCGTTTTCAGATAGTTATAGAAATGTTACTGATTATGTTTGGTTATAGGATAAAGGGACTTGAACTCAGCAATTCCCTAATTTTTATGTTTGTGTATCTATTGTAATTTTTGCTTTGTGGCTACTGTGAGGCTAGCATAAAACATTTTGTAGATAGAAATATTGCTAATAGTTTAACTTTGATGTCATAAAAAAGCAGTATCTCCTTTTTTTCTTATTTAATATTCTTAGAAAACTTCTCAAGTCGATTATTGATCTTCATGAAAATTTGGTCAATTGAATTACAAAATGTTCAACTTAACTCTATATGATTTCTCCTTCATAATTAAGTTAGGTTAAAGATTTCTGATGGGAAGAGCATGTCAGTAAGATATTCACCTTACTCCCTACAATGTTATTTTCCTTTTCTGGTGATACTAAATCTGATCACTTGGTTAAGGATTTCTACAATAAAAATGTAGCCCTTTTACTTGTGATTAATAATGTGACAAATCAAATGACAATGAGTCAGCTTCTTACTTTGTAACAAATTTTCATCTGTTCATTTTGGTTTCCACTGTTACTTCTTGCCTGAATCAATTATTACAATGATGTTTGTAAAGTGATTTTAAGTATTTGTTTTAGTTACTTCTCTGTCATGGCTGAGACAAAGTACCTGAGGCCTAATATTAAGGAAGGAAGGTTTTATTTAGTTCATAGTTTGTGGTTTCAGTCCATACTTGGCTGGCTTCAAGGCATAACTGTTCAGGGTGGTGGAAGTTAGCAAAAGCAACAAGAGCAAAAGGGAGGAGGTGCAGCAAGCAGCCTTTCTCTCCCTTACATTGTATAAACTATCCACCCCAGGGCAGGTGTAGCACTCACACCCATAATCCCCACATTGGACTATGGATCAATCAAAAATCTAGAATAGAAGCCTACATGAGGATTTGGGGGACATGTGGACACAAACCATAACAGTATTCCTATGCCTTATAGTTTTAGAGATTAGAATTTTAAAGAAGTCTAAAAGACCTCTTTTGTTCTCTATTTTTCAAATCTATCTATATATAGAGTTGAAGATTCAATGTACAAGTTGA
>NW_004955418.1:23720740-23755520 GCF_000276665.1 Chinchilla lanigera | reverse complement strand
TTGAAGATTCAATGTACTAAACAACTATTATTATTTACTTTAATGCTCAAATTATCCAAACTTGACCCATGAGAGCCCTTTCATATGTCTCTGTGTTGCTGTCTTGAAATTTGCCCATTCACTCTTTGGTGTACTTCATTTTTTAAAAAAAATTTACAGATTCATGTATTGAATAAATGCAACAAACAAGTAAACAATGATATAACAAATAACAGGCAAATATAAAATGAGGATTTCAGATGTTTTTAAAAAAATCTAAATTCTTGTTATCTTTTCTTTCTCTTAAAATAAAATGTTCTAGGCTCCTGAGGACTTTTACTACCCCAGACTGCAGTCATTTTAGAAGTATTAGTTCCTTTAAAGGGAAGTAGCATTTAGATCTGGGTGATTCATGTATTCATTTGATTTTGGGATTATGCATGTAGGGTAATTCAATGGCTAAGAATAGGGATTTTATGTATATATGAATGTTCATACGAATACACCTATTGTTAATCCAATACCACAATTTTTCCCCATTTCTCTCTACTCAGTTCTGAATCTATGTTTGCCCATAGAAAGAAGACTGGCTCCTAAACACAATGAACATTTATGCATTTCTCAGGCCGACATTATATAAAAGTAGTTTTTGAATCCCTGCACTTACCCTACTACTATCACCACCACCAAATGTACTCAGTAAAGTTTAGTCTGTCTTTGAGGTTCTTTTGGTGTTTAGATTATATGACATGTAGTGTATAAAACCTGAACACTGCATTCATAATTCACTCACATTAATTCTTTTAATAATGATCATCAATTGGATATGCAGATGGCTTCATTTGCTTTGCTCATATTACATTTTTTTTCCTAGTTGGTTGATTTTTTGAAAGACAGAAAATAACATTTTACAAAACTGGAACTATAGCGATAAAGTGCCTTTTCCTACCCACTTCTGTGGGCAGTTAATTTTGTTATTTTCTGCATATTCTTCTTATATTTCTTTCTCATATATATATATATATATATATATATAATTCCATTCTTTCTTACCCAAAATGTCATACATGTATGTAAATTTTTGTTTTTTTAACTTTATTTTTCCCATTACTAATAATTATGGATAAACTTGAGAATCATTCCATACATATCAGTACCTAGATATCTTCTGCCTTCCTTTTTATGACTATTTGTTCATGATTTCCTGACTCAGGAGGATTGTGTCAAATGTTAAATCCAGAGGTAGTTCTGTTAGATATTCTTAAATTCCTTGTCATATGTGTTATGCTTTTTTGCCCTTTTCCAGAAATGTGTGACAGTGCATTTCCCTATGGCCTCGGTAACAGGGTATAATATTAGGCTTTAGAATATTTGCAAATTGGAGATGTAAGAAATGCTATCTTAATAGAGTTTAATTTGTATTTGGGCATTTGTGATGACATTGGGCATCTTTTCACAATTTTTTTTCAGTACTAGGAATTGAACCCAGACCCCTGCACATGCCGGGCCAAGGCTTTACCATTAAATTACATCCTGGCCTTTTTCTTCCTCCCTCTTTTTTCTTTCTTCTTATGGTTCTTCTTTCCCTCACCCAGGACTAGGGCTTGAACCCAGAGGCTCTCTACCACTGAGCTACTTTCCCAGCTCTTTTTAGATTTTATCTTGTGATGCAGTTTTGATAAATTGCCTAGGCTGACATAGGACGTGTGATCCTTTGGATTTAGCCTCCTGAGCATTAGTAGTTCTTTGTGTGTTAATACTTCAAATATTTTCTCCCAATCTGTCTTTTATCTTTTGACTTGTGGTCAATATGTGGGTGATGGATTTTTAAAAGTTTTTTAAAAATATCTTTCTTCCCTGCTTTTTATTTTTTAATTTTCAAATCTTTTTAGCATTGTGAGTTCTTTGAAGAAAGAAACTTTCTTGATAATCTTATTTCTCTAGTTTTAACCATAGTGCTTTACACGTATTCAGTGGTCCATAAAAAACTGGACTGTAGATGGTGCTACTGGGGAGTGGTGGGACTTTCAAAGATGAGGCCTAGTGTGGCTATATTCTTGAAGGGGATGGTGGGACTCTGTCCACTTCTTTCTCTCTTTACTTCTTGGCTCCTGAATGGATCGGATTTACTCCCACTGTGCACTCTTGTCAGGATGAACTGTCTCATCATCGGTCTTAAAGTCATGGGTCTACCTGACCATGGACTGAACACTCAGAAACCATGGAGCAAAAGAAACCTTTCCTTCTGATAATTTAATCTTAGATTTTTTTGCTACAGTGATAGAAAACTAATACTCACAGACCCAGTTATTGATTCAATAGTGGTAAGAACTTACA
Organism: Chinchilla lanigera; assembly: GCF_000276665.1. Classification (NCBI taxonomy): domain Eukaryota; kingdom Metazoa; phylum Chordata; class Mammalia; order Rodentia; family Chinchillidae; genus Chinchilla; species Chinchilla lanigera. Next base: position 23,753,204 of record NW_004955418.1, on the reverse strand, counting down.
TTTTGATGAAGAGTTAGATTAACATAGTTTCAGCCTAGAGTTGGGCCATATCTGATAGTATATATGATATTACATATTATTTTAATATTTTAATTTAGAATTATTATTTTAAAAACTGAAATTCTCCTTTTAACCCCATTGAAAGCAATACCAGCTATGGTAATCATAGATTTGGTATAGTAGTTTATTTTTTAAATATTTATTAAAACATTCAAAACAAAGCCTACTTCTAAAATCAGCTATATAATATCAACTTTTCTGTCTCCAATGGCACATATATTATGCATTTGGAAAATTGTCTAATATGAAGCTCAGGTGATTCTTTAAAACACACAGCCACTGCACATTTTGTAACCACAAAGTAGATTTTTGTGACATCTGAGGTTAGAAAACCAACAAAAATTTATAGGCCAAATGAGTCTACTACTGTTGGTACTTAAAGTTAGGTTCAAGAGATATATTGCCTTACCAACATTTTTACTAGGCCATCACATTTTTATTAGCATCATCCACTCTTTTTAATATCATAACAGTATTGCTCTAGTGGTAGGGAAAATCATCCAGATGTTTCCTGAGCAGTCAATCAGATCTTTCAATCAATTAAATACATGTGTACACATATGTGTATATTAGGTTGTGGGCAGAATGCATAAAACTATAAGCTCAGCACTAGACTTCAAGGAGAGTACAGTTTAATTGAGTACATTATTTATGTTAAAAATATTAAATCAGATAATTAAATATTAAAGCATTCATAAAGAGTATAGGAGTTCATCATAAAGTAGCATCATTATTTTCACTTAGATAAGTCATAGAAATCTTTGTGGTGGAGGTAATATTTGAGCTAGAATTAGAGGATGGATAATACTTAGATAGGTAACTTACATAAATCACCACAATGGGAAAACACAGGGTGTCCAGTGGATCATGAATACATTTATTTGATTTATTCACTTAGTAATTTAATTATGTATTAAACAACTACATATAAGTCACTATCTTCAAGCTTTTCTCTTGATTAAAATTTTCCTCCTACAGTGATTTAAAATTATGTTAACTTTTTTTAATTCCTCTTTCAAGAGGTGTAGCTTAATTATCCTCCTGCATGGACCTACTGATTCCTTTCTAAGAAAATCTAAGTGATGGTATGTTCCCAGAACTATTTACATATATTTTTAGTAAATAAGTATGTGTCTCCTTAAACTTCATTCACTTATCAAATGAATTTATGCTTTGTGGAAATATTTTGAAAATATTCAAGCTTTTGAAAGCTAAGTTACTACATGGTTTAATCTCATTTTGATATATTGAATATAATTCAAGGTATACTTAAAGTGTATTAAAATATATTTAAAGTATACTATGATCTCAGTGAATGTCATTTTGTGAGTTTCTGTGATATGGCCAGACTTCAGCTTTTTCCTATGTGTAACCCTAGAAAAATTACTCAACATGACTGTGATTTAGTTTCCTTTTCAATAAATGGGGACAATAGTAAACCAAAAACTCAGAGTACTGTTGTGAAGAATAAATAATTTTTGTGAAGCACATGACCTAGTGCCTGACATACCTTTTCTACAGATATTATGTCAACCAGATTAGATTAAGTAGATATACTTAAAGACTGAATTTTCATTAAGTATGTTAAAAAAGAATGTTTCTCTCCCCCCCCCTTTTCTCTCTTGCTTTGAGACAGGGTCTCACTATGTAGTTCAGGCTGGCCTCAAACTCTGTGTGGCCCAGGCTGGCCTTGAACTCACAGTAGTCCTCCTGCCTCAGCCTCACAAGAGCTGGGATAATAGGTATGTGCTACCCCCCCCAGCATAAAAATGTTCCTTAAAATTTTTTTTTGATAAATTTGGTCAATCAAGAAATCAATTTTGATGTTCAGGAATTGGTTAAGAGATAGTTTTATAAGGATATTTATGTTTTTTGTTGATGGTGATTCTGTATGTATTTATTATTTGAGACTGTGCTTTTAAATCTTATTTCTCCAAAAATCATGTCCTAGATGCTATACGTGATTAAGCATGCAATTGCTGTTTTGAAAGGCAGTAATAAGTATAAGAAGTCCTTGACATTTTAAAAAATGGTGTTTAGCAAAAACATGATTAGAAATCTATTTATTCACCAATCTGAGAAAATTTCTGTGATATTTTACACCTCTAACTGAAAATCTAACATTAAAATATTGTGTTGTATGAGTTTAAACTTGTTTACAAGGTTTAAGAAATAGATAAGAAAAGTTGGAACTGTAAGTGAAGTGCAGGAGCTTGCTGAAGGGAATATACAAGCTCAGAGTATTCTAAGCAACATTCAAGTCACAAGAAGATATCTTTGGCTTCACAGTACTGCGCAGTAATCTCTAATTGCATTTAATGAAAACTTTTATTAGATTATTTTTTAAGCCATGGAGATGGAATAAAAATCTCTGCCTCATTTGGTTTTGTTGCTAACCTAGTGAAGACTGGACATTAATTAATAGTTACTAGCTTGACAGTTCAAGTAGACTATTTTGTATCCAGAAATATTCTTAAAGATGGGAAAACCATATTAAGGGCACTAAACTGTAATATCCAACTGGTTTTGCTGATCCCAAATCATAGGATTTTTGCCTTTCAGGGGGCTCAGTAAATCACCTAGCCCAAACTTTCAATTGAGGCTATTTAAGGGAAGTTTTTAGAGACTTCAAAGGCTTCATAAAACCGTATATTTGCTAGGACTACTTATTACAGTTAAATCCTCCAAGGCTTTTCAATGTATCCATGTACCAAAGAAATTATTCAGCTGTTGAAGGTCATTTACTAAAATGTGGCTTTGGGCTACTTGGAGAAAAAGAAAAGTATAAATGGCAGCAGGAGGCCGGAGAAAGCTCAGTTAACTTTAGCTGTTGCCCAACCTGTGGCTTGTGTGGGCAAGCGAGGACTCATACACTAAACAAGGGCCGAACTACCACAAAAGAAGCTTCGCTTGTTTGTCACACATAAACAGGACGTGGTCAAATCCTTCCAGGTTAGTGAACTGTTTTATTTAGTTTTAGCTTCTTGTTTCAAGAGGAAACATTGGATTTGGGGACTTTTACCCAAAATAGATTCATGATCTGAACATCATGATTATTTACTACTATGTGCTGTGCTTGTAAAACTGAGACCACAAGGGTGTAGCTTCACACTGGTGTAACATCTGAAGAACACAATTAAAAATCCTGGCTTTTCCCCTCCTTTTGTGCCTCTTCTCAAAAAAAAATTTTTTTTTTTTTTTTATTTTTCTCCAGTACTGGGAACCGAACTCATGACCTTGCGCTTGCCAGACAGGTGCTTTTGCCGCTGAGCTAAATCCCCAGCCCTTCTCAAAATTTTAATACTCTCTGAATCCACTCTTCACTGTGCTGTGCTTTCCCACATGGAGTTTCCTGACCACTTTACCACCTTGCTGCCACATTCAGTTTCCTGAATGGAAGTTCATCAGAATTAGAGTAAAAGCCAAGCTTTTATTCTCTTCCCCAAGACTTGCCTGCGTGAGTTTAGATTCTCTTTCTGTCTGTCTCTGTCTCTGTCTCTGTCTTTCTCTCCAGGGAGCAGGAGATGCTCTATGAGACTTCTCCTAATGCACTTTAATTGGGGAGATAGGGCTGGGACATGAAGACAGTACAAGAAATTTATGTGCAAATTCTGCACATAAATTCTTCTGTCAGATCCATAACTGTATCAGCCAGCTTTCCTGTTAATGGTACAAAATACCCCACATTTGCAATTTAAAGAAGAAATTTAATTTGGCTATAGTTTTAGGGTAGGCGGCTTCAAAGCAGGAACATCACGGCAGAATGTTTTGGTGGAGAACAACACCATGGCATAGTCCATGGCATAGTCCATGCAGCCAGGAAGTAGAGCAAGTGAACATCAATAGGAAGGAGCCAGGGACCAGATATGGGACCCAAAGTCACACCATTTAAACCCACCTGGACACAATCAGATGTGTATGTTATTGTTATGGCTTGAGTCTAGATGTTTCCCACAGCCTCATTCAGTCATAGGCCTTCTACAGGGGTAGCTGGGTCTGGAGTGTGTGACCCTGGGATTAAGGGTGTGTGATTACTAAACAGTTGCAGGTAGCATTAAGGGTGTACCAACCTGGATGTGCAGGCTATCTTCCCTAAGGGTGGGTAGTCTGGATAAAAAGTGTAAGGCACAGAAAGGAAGTTGCTTGTTGCTTGTTGCTTGTCACTTGTAGCTCACTTGCTCGGTGCCTTTGTCTTATGTCTTCTGCCCACCATGAATTGTTTCTTATCTGTGATGCCACTGTCTTGCCACCCCACCTTGGAGCCAGCCGATTATGGACTGAAACCTCTACAAACTGTGAACTAAATAAATCTTTCCTCCTTTCACTTTGGTTGTTAGGTGTCTTAGTCACTTTTCTTGTTGCTGAGACAAAATACCCAACACCCAAACTTAAAGGAGGAAAGGTTTACTTAATTCACAGTTTGTAGAAGTTTCTGCCCATAATTGTTTGGCTCCAAGGCAGGGTGGCATGACAGAGAGGCATCACAGAGACGAAACAGTTCATGGGTGCAGAAGGTAGCAAAGCAGTAAGAAGTGACCACACCCCTTTCTATCCCTTATATTTTATCCAGGCTACTTAGGGAGGTAGTACGCACACCCTTAATCCTAGTGCCCTTGATCCTTGTATTACACCATGAATCAATTCCAGGATCACACACTTTAGATCCAGCCACCTCTGAAAAAGCCACGCCTGTGATCACTAGAGTGTAAAGGCTGCATTTTGGTGAGCAACTTTGGATCACTGTTGGACAATTTTGAATATTTCATACCTTTTATTTTATCTATTGGCATAAATGACAAGCTTCTACATTGCTAATTAAGAGGTTGGATATTAATTTCATTCTTGATTAATTTCACATATTTTCAGAAATGGGATTCTGTATGTAGTCTTAGATCCCTGGGAAGATGCTGGTTTTTTGGAAAAAATGAATGAAAATCAGTGGATCAGTAGCAAGTTACTATTTTCTTCTACATAATCCTTTAAAAATGCATATATATTTCTCTCTCAAAGATCTTAGGTATAAAGTGTACGGACCGATGACACAAACATGGGAAAAGGAAGTTTTGAAAGGCAATTAGGATGTATTAACAGGAGAATTTGGAGGAATCTTCTTATTTTGTAACATTTTCTATGAAATCATTTAAGACTCATGGATGAATTTTGGATCTCAGTGATACCTAATGGAGACAATTTGTCTCTGTTTTCCCATATTCCGTAGATAAGTTTCCATTTTCCATGTCTAGGTCTCATTCTGGTGATGGTATGGTGTGACTGCACAGAATAGCGCATTTGAGGGTCTGTATAAGGTATTAAATTAATATGGTTATCTGAGGAGGTCTTCATACCCATTCCTTATAGTAGCAATATTCTGGGATCATCTTCTACAATCATTCAAGAAGATATAAACATATACTTTACACTTCATTAAGGCTCATATGATATGGTATATAAAAACAGAAAATTGCTCCTAAAGAGTCTTTGAACATGGTCTCATACCAAGCTGTACGTATTAGTACCTATATTTCATAATAAGCATCTTTCCAGAGATGGTTCTTTCAGATAAGTGTAGTATATTTTATTTTTTGTAGCCATATAGCTGAGCTAGTTGCATAATTATCTGCTGTGGCTGCAGCTCTTTTAAATCACCAACTAACTTCAGAATTTGGTAGACATTGTTTGCCCTTTGCCATATGGTCTTCTATATTCAATTCAATTTAACAAACATTTATAGAAAGCACATTCAATAAATATTAGAAATACAGAGTGAAATAAAAAAGTAGAGGAGGAGCAGGTAATTTGGTATGTTCTGCACAGATAACTGTAGAAACATACTTTAAATTGCATTCTTTCAAATTAGTTGCTGTGTATTAGCCTTGCCCAGGTTTTGTTTGTTTATTTTGTAGAGCCAGTCTGAATATTTTGCTGGCTTGCTAACATGTCCAGGAGGAAACCAACAGTAAATTTACAAGATGTTTCCCTTGTGGCTATCATTCTTTAATCAGCATATGTTAGCTTTCTTTTTACTCACTCACAATGCTATCTTACCAGGCTAGCTGTTTATTTTATACTTCAGCCTGACCCCAGGCTCTATGGGATCTCAGTCCTCCACACACTGGTTCTCAGACTCTTTGCCTACAAAGTCTCTTCCCTGATCACACTGTTGCCAGTGCTGGTATCTTTTAGAAGATTGCAGGGCTCTGTTACTGACCCAGCATTGCCTGGGACTCTGATCTGCCAAGCCCTGTCCTGTCCAGGCCTGACACTTTATATTCCTGCTGCACTCACATATGTGACTTGGAAATTGGTGTTTTTGCATACTTGTATGTGTGAATACAGTGCCACCAGCACATGTGCATATCATAGTTTTTAGGAGATTGGATCTGCTCTTCATTTCTGAGAAGTCGCTCTATGTAGATTTTCCGAGAAACGTTGTGTGCAGCAGGATAATGTGCTGGTTTTTGTCCCCTTTGTTTCCTGCTCTTATGCCATGCTGTGATGTTGCTCTCTTTAAGAGGCAATGATGCCATATAGTGGGATGGACACGCTGAACACAAGGATTAGAAGGACGTGGTTTCCTTAGCAACAATAACCATGCAAGGGGAGCCACACTACTTATCCACTACTCATGTCCATTTTTCCTCTGGTTTAAATAACACAGAGAGAGCATCTGAATGCTAAGTATCTGGTTCTGCTCATTTCCTAGGGGATGGAATTACAGCAAACAATTACTGTCTAAAGAGAATTGGGACATTTGATGAGTGTGCAGCACACTTTCCCATGTTAAGGATATCTCCAGAGCCATCTCTTTCCTGTGAGTACACGGTTGCATGTGCAGTTTTCATTAGACGCTGTTGAGGAGTACTGAGTGACTTCTCTCTGTGACAGAAGAGGTAAGAAAGTTGCAAGTGCTAGATTTTACAAACTTTTCTATTAGGTTGTGTTAATCATGGAGAATTAGGTTTATTTTGGGCATTTGGCTCCTGGATTTAACATATGCAGATCAGTTTAAATCTCATAACTCATCTTTCCATTTCTACTCTTTTGACCTCCCTTCCTCATCTTCCAAAACCTGCCTTCTTGTTTCCTGGTCTCTTTTATTTTATTCACTAGTTTCTTAATTATTTTATAGGTTTCACATATAAAAGAGAATATGCACTGTTCAACTTTCTGAGTCTGGAAAGCCAGATCTTTAAAAATTATAAGAAAAAAGATCTTATTGTATCACTAGCACTTTATCCTCTCTTGTCCAATGGCTAAAAAACAATCTATAGATTAAGTTGTAGGAGGTATGATGAAAAAAACTACAGTGAATGCTTCAGTAAAAATTTATTGCAGTAAAAGACACACTGCCACTAACACCCCTCGAAAGACGTCTCCTGGTTGGAGCACTCTTACCCATTGTTCTTGCAGCTTTCTGAAGATGTCCTGGAGTCCTGTCTTGTGGGTGTCTTTAGCTTTTCTGCTGCAGCTACCTTGCTGTGCTGAGTCAATTTGAAATGTTTATTTTCATGGGCATTTTGACTTTAGGGGAGAGCCGGAAGTCCCACAGAGCCACCTGTGGGGTAAAGCACATACTTTAATGTTTCTACATTCGTTCTACTTTTCCATTGGATGACACTCAGCAACAGCATTTGCCAAAGTTTTGACGTCATCTCATAAGGACGCTTACGGAAGAGGACTAGCAGAGCGGTAAGGACAATGGACTGAGTGTGCTTGAAGTGAGTAAGGGCATTTTTTAAATTTTAAAAACTAAAAATTAAAAAAACAACAATGAAGACAAAATCAAAACAACACAAAAACAATACATGACCTCAAAACAAAATGATAGGAATTAACAGTGGTTGCTATATTACACATTGCTATCATCAACGAAGTTACTCAGTCCACCAGACATAAGAACGTAAGACTGATCAAACAATCAAAGACAATATAATGGTTAGCGCTCTGAACTCTGAGTAAGGGTGTTTTGAGGGGCACTGGCAATTTGTCTTTTACTGTAGTACAACTTTTAAATTTTATCCTTCATCAAATGTTTAAATTACATCTCATCTGATACCAGAGGCAATAATGTCATTCTAACTGAATAGCTTAATTCTAGTTCTTTAGTTATTCTAAAGCTTAATTCTCCTCTGAATTCTTTACTTATTTTATTATTGTTTTTTGACATTACAGTGTTAATGTTTTAGTAGGATTATTAGTCACTGTTAAATGGGAAGCAGGCTGCTGAATGTGGCTTTCCATGTTCGCTCATCAGCACTTCAAAACATTTACAGTATCCCACCCTATAAAATAAGACATAATTCTGGTAAGTGAATATTATATATGGTCCAAGTAAAAAAGCCTGCCATTAATGTCTGAAAACAACTACTTATAAAAGAAAAAATCTCTTGCATAAGTACTACCTCTCAAACACTGATCCATCTTCAAAAAAGCAGTCCTAACACATTGTTTCTTAAATTTCCCTACTCATTCATAGTTGGTAAAATTCAGAGAACATTTCTGCAAATATATTTCTAATTTGAATAAAACTTGAAGGAGCCAGGGGTATAGCTCAGTGCCACGGTGCCTGCCTGGCAAGCACAAGGTCCTGAGTTCGATTCCCGGTTGAAAAAATAAAACAACTTGATAAATATATAGGGAAAAACTGCCCAATAGAAATACAGTGTAAGTCACAAAAATATGTCATTTATAATTTAAAAGTTCTTAATAGTCACATTTATAAAAAGAAACAGTCATGATAAAAATGTTAATATCTTATTGAAACAAGTATGTATACAATATTATCATTTCCATATATAATCTATAAAAATTATTAGTAAGATATTTTACATTTATTTTCAACTCCATCTTCAACTTTTGACTTGTATTTCATGTTTAACCCCCTCTACATTTTGACTGACCACATTTCAAGTGCCCGTAGCGATATGCTGATAGTTCTACCATAATGGACAGCATAAGTATAGAACATAAAATATCAAAGGCACTTGAGCTTTAGTTCCATAAAATATTAAGATACCAACCTTATACAAATACTATTTTTCTTAGAAAGATTAAAAAATCTATCTTTTAAGATGTCTGGAAAAGTTTATAGCCTGTAAATATTTTCTGGATTCAGTTTTTGGTCTTCCTGATAAAAATGTTTAAATGGTTATATAAAAACTTTCCCTAAACCACTGTGGAGATACCTCCTAAAACTAGGGTGGAGGTCCCAAAAACTAGGGTATTTTCCCAGAAGAATTAAAAACATACCACAGAGATATATGTGTTCCCAAGTTTATAGCAGCATAATTTGTGATGGCTAAATCGTGGAAACAACCTAAATGTCCATCAACCAAGTAATGGATAAAAAGATGTGGTCTTTTTATACAATGGAATACTATTTAACCATAAAGAAGGAGAAACTGGAGACTTTTGTAGGTAAACATACAATTCGAGATTATACTCATAAGTGAAGTAAGCCAGACTCACATGTATAAACATCATACTGTCTCCCTAATGTGAGAAGCTGAAAGAGTAAATAAGATCCAAAATGTACAATAGGTATTGTAAAATGAGAGGAAACTTTCAAAAAGAAAGAGAGACTGGGATGGGGGAAAGGAGAAAAGAAGAAAGAGAAAAGCAAATATATGTGTGTGTGTATATATATATATATACATATATATATATATGCACACACACACAAAATAGTTAAGATGGCTATACTACTAATTTCTCTTAGTTCATTGAGAACAAAAGTTTGTGCTAATATTGTTTGGACAATTAAATGCCTATATCTTCTACTCTGAGTAACTAATGTAAAGATAACTATACACAATGTATTAACCATTGTCATTCTCCTATTATCTTGTTTTGAAATTTTGTTTTTTTCCCTCTTAAAAAAAAACAAACAAACCTTTCTCTAAGTCTTCCCTCTGACCGTAATCAATCTGATGATAGCTAGATTAGAGACCAGAAACCAGTGAAAAAGATTGAACTCTGTTAAAGCATAAAATATTCTTGGAGGCCTTCTGTCTGGACTTAGCCTGTCAGGTAGTTATATTAGCATAGTAGAATAACAATGTTATGCAGAAGCTAGCAATCTGATGACTTCTTTTTTGTTTGCATGGTACTACACAGAAGCACTAAAAATCAAAGAAGTAGTGGCTTATATCCACAAACAAGATGAGTCAACCAACTTCCTTCTATTTCCTGTAATATCTAGAAGTCATTTTCAGAAATGCTAGTGAGAATCACAACTACCTTTGAATAATTTTCTTAGACAAAGATACACTAATTGCCAATATACAGTATTTAGAACATATTAGGAAATACCATGTGTGCTCACAAACTCATTTGTAAGGTTTATATTTTTTTTAAAAAATTGAGACAACCATTTCACTTGGAAGTCCTGCTCCTTATCATTTATGCATCCTATCAGTCATTAAACTAGAAATTTCTGAGAATGTATTCTTAATAGATTGGACTTGAACAGGTCCAAATGCTGTTCCTCAAGTGTTTCATTATGCTGAGAAGTTAGATTCATTTACTTATTCATTGTTTTATGTTCGCTTCTGATTTAAGCTAGAAGCTACAGTAGACAGTTTCTGTGACTTGTACCACAGCCCCATTTCAAGTTACTACCAGTTTTCTCCACTTTTATGTTTTAGGCTCTATGATTAACAATCTGCTATAGAATAGATCACACTAATAGAGAACTAGATTTCTACTTGTGTGGGGATTAAAATGGTTTGTGAGACAGATAGGCGAGGAGTTGCTGTTAGCTACCAGTATGCAATCATCTGTTTATTTGACTTTTTTGTCCCAATAAATGTTTTTAGAGTTTCCATTACATTCACTACATGCATACTATTACTCTTAGATGCAGTAGGAACTCAAAGATGAGTCTTACATGAATTCTGCATTCAAAGATTTATAATTTAGTTTAGGCGGGGTCCAAGATAGTTATAATGGATGTTTCAGAATTTTGAGAGATCTAAGGAAGGGAAAATTTATTTTCAAGAGTGGAGACTAAAAGAATTAGGAAAGGGTACAACGACTTCCCAGAGGAAGTGAAGCTGAGCTATTTCTTGATGAATGGGAAGGACTTAGTCTCAAAAAAAGAGGACAGGACATTGAGGTAGAAAAAATACTAACTAAAATAAAGCTTTTCAGGGGACACGGAAAAGATTTGAATCAGTAATGATATCTGTCACTGTATTCTTTAAAGATTTTCTTCTTAGTGGGAGGAAGTTTTGCGTTAATTATGGTGATTCTGTGTAGTTTTCCAGCATCAGTTCAGATCCGACTACTTAGTTGAGTCTCTTGATCAAAAGTACCAGTAAAACAAATCATATTTGCGGATCATAAGCATGCACCTGTTTCTGTTTCTGCATTATGACAGAGGGTCAGATTCAGTAATTTATTTATCTTTTTGTTAACTGATATTAGTGGCATTAAGGTTAAGCCAGCAAAAATTAAAATTATTTATATCAAATGGAAAAGAGATGTTAGTTAAGATATCGTTATAATTTGTTGTCCTTATCATTAAAAAAGTAAAAAAAAAAAGACTTCTATATCTGATATTTTATTTGTGTGTTCTCTATATCAGACCTATAAACATTTTTCTTTGTTATTTCTTTTTTAAATTTTATTTTAAAGACAGTAGTAAATGAGGAACAAACACACAAAGTTACTTACAGTGTTAGCTTGGACTTCCTTCATCCCTCTCCTCAAATATAATAATTGTTGAATAGATTTTGTTCTAATCATTCTAAGCTTGATTTTATGTGATTTATAACATCCATCCTTTGCACTTTTACTGAATTAAGGCTGGGGAGCTGCCTGTTATATACCGATTTCCTTTTAATTTATCTTTTTTGTTGATATTATTTTCCTAATATTTCGGGTTCTTTGATTCCTTGGTAATGTCATTTTTCCTAAAATAGCATACTTCTCAGTAGACTAAAGCACTCCTTAATAAGACCCTGTGAACAGCCTGAACATTGTTTTTTGATTGGTGAAATATGTGCTGGTAGTAAGTACTTTTTGTTCCCTATGTTACTTCCTCTTAGCATGCTTCTGATTTAAATTGGTAGCTATGGTAGTTTCTATGAATACCACTGTCCTACTTCAAGAGCCTATCGGTTCTCTCACTCTTATATTTTAGACTTTTTGCAAGCAAAGCACCATTTATTCAGGAGCAGGATACTATACAGCTGTGGGGAAGTTAATGGCCTTGGGGTCCTCCTTAACTATACATATACATATACATATACATATACATATACATATAATGTATTCTCTTGTGGGTAGAATTTCATTTGTTGTGCAATTGCTGTTAACCATGCCACTGTTATACACATGTCTTTCACATCTGTAAGAGAGACACTGTATACCCAGATCTGAAATTTGTGGGTTGTGGGGAATGTGATTATAATTCATAAATTGTTTCCCAAAGTGGTAGTACAAATTTATGTTCCTATCAAGTGTCTAAGGGTCCTCCGTGATTTGTATTGTGGCCAAACATGATATTGTGAGGTTTGTAAATTTATGCCAATATGGTAGGTGTCGAAAGAGATCTAACTGTATTTCTAACTTACATTTTTCTAACAGCAAATAATTGCTAATGAGCCTCTTTTCTTATGTTTATGAGCCGTTCATGTTTCTCATCTATGAAATGCTTCCTTGTTTTCTTTCTTCTAACTTTTTGGGGCACATTTTTCTACTGAATCTTTTTTCTTTTATCTTGATAAGAGTTTTCTATACCTGCATACCAATCTTTATATTTTCCTTATATTGGTTATGACATCTCACAGTTACTAGTATTAGTTTACGTGACTTTTGATGAACAGGAATTCCTAATTATATTGTATTTGAATCATATTTTTGATTGCTTTTGCATATTGCTTAAATAATTCTTCCCCATATTGGGGGCATAAATATATTTCCTCTGAGATTTAATTGTTTGTCCTTCACATTTCTATTTTTCTTCTTTCAGTAATGGTCTTTGGGTATAGTAGGTGTTATGGTTTGTGTCTGGATGTCCCGGCAAAAACCTCATTTGGTCACGGGGAGGGGGGCGCTTTTTGGAGGCGGCTGAATCTAGAGTTTGTGATTGGTTTGTTGTCTAGCGCTGAGATGCAAAATAAACGGTGGAAAAGAGGCTTGCCCCTTTTGTTCTTGTTCGTTTTGTCGTCTTCTGCCCCACCAGCCACCATGAACAGCTACCCCTCTGCGATACCACCCTGTCTTGAAGCCAGCTGATGATGGACTGAAACATCTACAAAGTGTGAGCTAAATAAACCTTCCCTTCCTTAACTTTGGGTGTTGGGTTTTTTGTCTCAGCAATGAGGAAAGTAGCCAGGACAGTCAGAGATAGTACCTCAATTCCATTTTCTTCCACATGAATAATCAGTGTTAGAATAAACACTACTCAGGATTTTTACCTATTGCTATATATTCCAATTAGAACTGAAAACTTAGAAATAAGAAGAAATATATAAAAAGGGTGGTGAATGAAACAAGATCCAGTTTAAGGTAACTGCTCTTTTCCTTGGAGGAAAATAAGACATATATTGACATTCTCACCAAACACTAGAGACACAGAAGAATCACCTCTACTGCAGAGACAAACACCTTTCAATGGTGTATCAGAAGAGAGAGGGTAAGAGAAAAGAAAGAAAAGTAAATGAAGATCCACTAAAAGTAAACACAGTAAGATTTATCTTAAATTTGAGTCATTTATAAGAAGCATGAATGTAGACTTAGAAAACATCTACCCTTCATCTTAATATCTATATGTTTTAAAGAAGATCTATAGCTGTTGTCTACTTCAATCCTATTACCTTGTCAAATATGCATCTAAGACAAATGAGAGGATACTCCAAAAAAAAGAATGGTGAGCTGGGAGTAAACTATGGCTGCAGTTCAGGTTGAATTTGTGGGTGTGGCACACTTCTAACCAAATAAAAATGACAAAGGAACGTACTTAAAAAAAAAAATCTATCAGCGCGGAGACTTTTAGGACTGTTTTTACTTGTTGAATGTATTGAAATGTGAACTTCTACAATGTGATGCAAAAAAATTGGTTTTGAAAATATTATTCTGTATGCCTATGCCAAGCAGAAGGTTAAGCCTAAAGATAATTTCTTTTATCTTGTTCCTAGCATGAGTGGATTTCTTCTTTTAAAGCTTATCAGTTTACTTCAGTGTGGAAAACATAAGCAATAAAATATTTCTCTTTGGATAAACAAGTTGAACTTTCTCACCTCCCGTTAGCATGAACAGTTTTGTTTGGCTACTGACAGATAATAGTTTGAGGATACATAAAAGAGAAACCAAAAAATGCATGTATTTAGCTACACTAGACTTCCTTTATAGTTGATAAAATGTAACAAAATTCACAAGCTCTGATCCATATATTTATGACTTGAGGTTTTATAACTTTATTTTCTCTTGTGGAAAAAAGAGACAATAGCTATAATAATTTGTCTTAGAGATGACTTTTCATTCTTTTACAAAGATGTTCCATCTACTATGTAGGCTATAATACTTGGCTGTCAGGAAATTTTTTTTCAGAGTATCTCCAAAAGCAACTCTTCCTTTATAGATATACATCAATGACTTGGAACTCTGGAGGGGGGCTTTTCTTTCTTATACAAAATTATTCAGTAGTAGCTAGTCAATTTCCTACATGGTTGAAGTTGTATTGCAATTGTTTCTTAATTTTTTGTATTCCTAAGACTTCACTCTATTTAACATCTCCATTACATTGTGAGATAGACAAAAAACTACAAAACAAGGGGAGGTTTTCATGGACAAATTAATAATAAGAGAGAAAAATGGAATGTTAATGGTAAAAATTTATTTTATATGAAAGTTATAGTGGTTATTACAGAAAAATTTAAAGTGGTTTTATAAGGCTGCATATAAAATTTTGTTCTCACAGATTAAAACACCTCCCCAGATATATATGTATATTGCACTCATTTTTAAATGAACAATTTGATGAGTTTTTACCAATGTATACATTCACAAAGCCATCATTACCAAGGTATAGAAGGTGGCTGACATTCCAGAAGATTCTCTTGTGCTCTTCCCTAGTGAGTCTCTGCCCTGCTCTCTGACAGTAGATAACCTGTGATCTTTCTGTCACTATAGATTAGATTTGCCTTTTTTAGAGCTTTAAATGTATCTAAAGGTACACACTCTTGTATCTGAACTCTATCATTTATCAGATTTTTGATGCTTACTCAGGTTGCTGAATATATCAGAAGCGATTTTTTCCTTTTTATTGCTAGTCTTTCACTGTATGGATATCATAAGCTACTTTTTCATTTACCTGTTACTGAATAGTGAATTCTCCTGATCTAGGACGTCAATTGGACGTCAATATGGTATAAGTTTTGTGACCAGTACTTTATCTGGATCTGGACGTCAACATGGTATAAGTTTCGTGACCAGTACTTTATCTGGATCTGTTTTTCTTTCTCTTGAGTAAATGGTTAAGAATAGAATTGTGGAGTTGGATGGTAAATGTACATTTAATTTTTAAGAAAATGTCAAACTGTTTAGTGCAATGGTTATACCATTGCTTATACAATGGTTATATCATTGTACAGCCCATGCCCAATGTACAAGAATTCCAATTACTTAGAATTCTTATTAACACTTAGTATTTTGCATCTTTAAATATTTTACTCATTCTAATGGATTTGTGGTTATATTTTGTGCTTTCAACTTGAGTTTCATTAATACTATAACTAAGATATTGAATATCTTTTTATTTCTTTACTTACCATGTGTCTTTTGATGAATTTGTGTTAAAATCTCTGCCTAACTTTAGTTGACACTTGTGTGCCAGTTAAGATTTTTTTTTGGTAAATTCTGTAAGGACTGGATACTTAGTGTCTATTCTGTAAGGACTTCTGGAATGTAGTGCTATGGTTTGAATGAATGTTTCCCAAAGGGCCATCCATGTGGCTTGGTCTGCTGCCTAAGGTGCTGTTGAGAAGCGCAGAACTTTTGAGAGATGGGACCTAGCTAGAAGTGTTCTGACTATATTGAGGTGAGGCTTTAGGGGGGATGCCTGGGAACTTTTTCTCTCTTGGCTTCCTGCTGCCATGAGTTGAACAGTTTCCTCTGCCAGATGCTTTTACCATGGTGCACTGAGGCCTTACTGAGGCCCCACAGCCATGTGGGCAATGGACTGTGGACTGAAGCATCTGAATTAAGAGCCAAAGTAAATTTTTACTCTGTTTAAGTTGATTTTTCAACCTAATTGTTAGTGTCATTACAATATTCAGAGCAAAGAAATGGCCGAAGGAAACTACAACTGGATGACTTTGCTTTTATTTGCACAATGCTTACCGGCAGCACTGTAATATGTAACAGAACATAAAACTACAGTATTGTATAGTACAATCAGCAAAAATTACAGCACTTTACTATATAAACAGCTGTACTGTGCCAGCAAAGTCTTTGAGGTTCTATAAATAAGATGTATAGCACTGTACAAAGAAAAGATAAATCATAAGTTTGAGTGGCTCGTTGTAACTCCAACCAGTTGTTAAATAGGTAGGTCATGAAACGAGGAATATCTATACCAGAAAACAGTCACAGAAAAGAGCAATCAAGAAAAAAAAGAAAGACAGAGTGAACTACAGACAGCAAAAGCAATATAAGGAAAAAAAATAAAAGGGGGAAAGAAAAAAGAGAAAAAATGCTACCCCCCCACAAAAAAATGAAGGAAAGAAAAATAATGAATTAAAAATTTTTAAAAAGATTGAATAAAAATAATTTCATATGTGTTTTTCCCTGAGTTGTTTCTTTCCAGAATCTGTAGTCTTAGGATCACAATTTTCTCCACCTAGGTTTTGGGCCTGTGAGTTTGTGAGTTGTTCTCCCTGAACCAGAGACCTCTCTGTCTGTTCACCCCAGACTGTGGTAAACATGCAAGCCAAGGCATGTCTTTGCTCATGTTGGTAGATAAGAAAAGCAATCGGTTCTCTGATCTCTGCTGGATACAGGCCACGGGGCGGGGGTCTAAGCAGACTGTTAGACTCAGTATCAACATTCACTGGGTATGGTTTCTCCCTATGGGAGAAACATGGAAAGGAGGGCCTGTATCCTTCCCAGCCTGATTTTAAACTTTGCAAGGGGTCTATGTCTAGCCTGCCCTCTCTCTGCTGGATCTCCTGTGGCTGTCTCTCACTCAGTCACTTTGGGAGGGTAATATGGGAATCCTTAAGCCTGCTGGCCGGGACCATACTTTTTCTCCCTGGGTCTGCTGGCCCTCTGAGCCTGCCTTTTTTCCTCAAGTTTTCTCCTTGTCCAGAATCTTGTTTATCTGTTACTTTCTGCCCCTGCCACACCATGCCAAGGGAAATCTAAATGTAGAGCTTGGAGTTACAAGATGGTCATGCTGTGGAGGTGGCCTGGTGCGTCTGCTCCTGCCTTGGGCAGCCTATTTTTATTTTCAAAATACTTTATGATTTTTCTAGTAATTTCCTTTTCAATCCATAGATTTTGTAGAAATGGATTGTTAATTTCCAAGTATTTTGGATTTCCAGATAACCCTCTGTTGACAGAATAACTTTATTATAGTCACAGCGCACACTGTCAGATTTCTGCTATTGTCAGTTGGTTCACCTTATGACCTATTTTGATAAATGCTCCATGTGTATTTGACAAAAATGTGTGTCCTACAGTTTTTCGATGTAGTATTTTGTATGTCAATTCATAGTACAATTTAAATCTTCTACATGATGACTTTTATTCTGTCTCCTTGTTTTTATCAATTACTATAAAAGGAGTAGAAAATAACCTAGTACATTTGTAGATTTGTCTGTTTCTGATTTTAGTTCTATTGATTTTGGCTTTTGTACCTTAATAAGTGTATACCTATTTATGATGCTTTGTTAGCTAGACTGAACTAATTTATCATGGTAAAATATTCCTCCGTATCACTAACGGAATTCCGTGTTCCTTGCCTGACCCTAATGTAGTTACTTCAACTTTCATATGCTTAGTATTTTTTTCTTTTTTTGTCTTTTTGAGACAGGGTCTCACTATGCAGTTCAGACTGTTCTTGAACTTGCTTTGACCCCAGGCTGGCCTCACATTCACAGTGATCCTCCTGCCTCAGCCTTCTGAGTGCTGGGATTACAGGCATATGCCACCTTGCCCTGCATATGCTTAGCATTTTATGGTATATTTTCATAATCCTTTTCTAAAAGCTATTTTTATCTTTATATTTAAATAGATTTCTTTGTAGACTTCAGGAAGTTGAATCTTGTTTGTTTTGCCTATTTCAATGTGTTTAAAACATTTGCACTTACTGTAATTACCAGGATGTTTTAATGTAAATCTACTCTCTTGATATTCATTGTCTGTTTGACCCATTTTTATAGTTCTTTTTCTATATTTTTGGCTTTTGAATGAAGTGCTTTCCAGTGTTTTATCTTTTTCTCTGTCACTGGCTTATTAGCTATATGACTCCACTTTCTAAGTGCTATATTAGGGTTTACAACATCCAGCTTTCACTCATCACATGCCACCTTCAAATCTAATGCATATCATTTGTGTAGAAATCTTAAAACAGTATGTTTTATTCTCTTTTTCCCTTTCAGTTATTATTACATGTTTTGCTTGTAAATAAACATGTCAGAACCCCTGTAATACATGTCAAACAATCAATCATGTCTTAAAGAAACAACATAATAAAATGTCTTTTATATTTACCTACATGCTTAACATTTTGCACAATATATTCTTGTGTGTAAACCTGTTTTCCTTTAAAATTTCATATAATGTTTTTAATAACAGATGTTTCAGCTTTCATTTGTTTGCGAAGGTTTTATTTCACCTTAAATAAAAAACACCTCATCAAGGTATGATTCTCACATAAAAAGATGTACATTTTTCATATATACAGAGGTTAATGAATTTGGAAGTAAATATGCATCCATGAAGATATCATCACAATCAACACCACAAATGGCTCCCTCACCTTAAAAAGTTCCCTTTTATCGTGTTTATTTATTTGTTTATCAGTATTTTGTTATAATAATACTTGGGTAAGATCTCCCCTATTAGCAAAATTTATGTAATACAGTACAGTAAACTATAGGCACGCTGCTGCACAGGGTAAGATCTCTTCATCATATGTAGTTGAAACTTTGGACCCTTTGACCAATATTTCTCAATTTACCCCTTTTCCTGTTACCAACACCAGTATTCTACTCTCTCTTTATGGGAGTTTGACTATTTTAGATTTACCATATAAGCGAGACCATGCAGTGATTGTCCTTTTTTATTTGAATTATTTTACTTAGTGCAGTGTCCTCAAGGTTCATCTGTGATGCAATAAATGTCAGAATTTCCTTCCTTTTAAAGGCTGAATAATGCTCTATTGTAGGTGTGCACTGCATTTTATCAGTTTGTGTACCAATGGACATTTAGGTTGTTTCCTTGTCTTGGCTATTGTAAACAATGCTGCAATGAATGTAGCAATGCAAAATATCTCTTTGAGATTCTGATTTCAATTCCTTTAAATATACACCTGGAAGTAGGATTGATGAATAATGTGATAGTTCTATTTTTACTTTTGCTGAATATCCATAATTGTCTTCTATAATAACTGTTCTAATTTTCCTTCCAACCAACAATGCATAAAGATTCTCTTCTCTCTACCTACTTTCAGGATTTCCGGATTTTTTTTTTTTTTGTAATAGCCATTTTAGCTGGTATGAGGTAATATCTCATTGTAGTTTAGATTTTAATTTCCCTGATGATTATTGATATTGAATAATTTTCCAAAAACATGTTGACCATGTATTTGGAAATGCTTAGTCAGATCTTTTACTATTTTTAATTGTTTTTCACTGTATTTTGCTATTAAATTACTTATAGTGCAGGATTCCAATTATGTGAAAAAAACTTCATGAGGTGAACATCTTGTGAATGCCAGTGTCCCATTTGGAGAAATTGCATGGGAGCAGTTATTACATTATTTTAACACATATGTGCATTGCATACCCTATGTGCTTAGATACAAACCTCCCTTTTAAAAACCTCCCTTTTGGGTGATAAGAAACCACTAGCTTCTTGAAAAATATTAAGGCTTTCAATTACTCCAGCATATTTTAATCTCTTACAGTTGCTAGTCATAAAAGCTCAGTTTAATTTACTTAAGCAAAGTGAGGAATTGATTGCATCACAGTGCTAACTCTTGGCAATTACAGGGCTGGGATTGAACTCAAAGACAAAGGGACTTATGGACTTTACCCAGTCAAGTTTATTCTTCCCATCGATGCTTGTTTCTGATTCTTTATGCATATCAGATTTATTTCAATCATTCCAGATGAGTTTTCTTCATAGATGGCAGCATGATTCTAAGTCCACCATTCTGGACTTAAAAGCCTTCCATTTACATGATTCAAGAAGCAAAAAGGAGATCCAAACAACCTCTAGTTAGAGTCTAACTGGTCCAGCTTGAGTCACACATTTGGTGTTAGAAAAATCAGTGTATCCTCAGCGGTAGAGCAAGAAGTTCGGGATGTGTCACGAGGCCACTCCACTTTTGGGAAGAATGTGCCTACTAATGGTGTGCACTGCTAAAATCTCTGGGATGGGATGATGGAGAAAGTTCACAAGAGAAAGCGATATTGTTATTAGACTAATGTAATGGAAGACAGAGTGCGGGTGTAACAAAACAGTTTCTGCACATTGTATGATGCAAACATTTCCAGACACTAGGGTTTTGGTGGGCTTCTCTTGCTCAACAATTAAGGCTTACGGCCAAGTAGGTGCTTAATTGAATGGCTATTCATTTTCTGTTTAGACTTAGAGATTAAGCTATATCACCCACATAAGGTGTGCAATTAGAAGCATTTTTAATTTTATAGGCAAACCCCACTATTATAGAGATAGAAAATCTGGTTCAGTTTGTCAATAAATAGATATTTGGGGCAAAGACTACTTCAATAACAGTCACATTTCAGATAAATCACATGAATCAGTATATCCCTCATGAACTACTCATCTCCAGAAATAATTCTGAACTTGGGGTCAAGATTTTGCATTTTTAAAATACCACCGGAACTTACCATGCCCCAAAATGATTTTGTTCCTCACAAAATTCCCATTACCCAAAGAATGCCAAGCTGTAGGTCAAAGAATATATGACTTGGAAGATTGAACTCTCCATTTTCTGTCTTTTTAAATTCATGTTAGGTTATGCAATAATACAAGAAAAGAAAGAGGTGCACATGTTGTCAAATTTAATTGCAAAAGTTACATAGAATTAGCTAATTAAGTAATAAGTGGACTCTGACTTATAGTAGCGAGATGTCAGAATTCATCAGTGTGAGTGTTATTTGACAGGGGTGATAAATCTTGTTCTCTAGGGTGGATAGCTTTCAATACCCTTGTGCATCTTAGGGCATTTCAAAGTAATACACTGAGAGAGCTGGATTAGGAAAGTCTGTTTACTGACACTGGTACCCTGAGGATGGCCCCTCTAATTAGGACATATCCAGGGTATTTAGAGAGCTTAAGTGGGATTCATGCAAAATGGAAGGGGATGGAGATGATCACAGCATGTGATTCTATGCATGGATATGCTGAATATAGAATGAAATGCTGCGAGAAGCTAAGCATGGGGCAAGAAAATGAAACTCATAGTAAGAAAGTTTTCAATAATGAGAAAAAGTGGTAGCAACTATTTTCAGGGTTTATTGTTCACTTCCACACCCCAATAAAGTGAATTTCAATTTGTCAATATAAGCGTTTTGCAGTAAATTATTGATTTGGATTAAAGTGAATATCCAGAGATATTTCATGCTCAAGGATCCACTGGTCAGTTTTAAGTTACACTTTACATCCATTTCAAATATTTCTCTTCTGCTACCCCCTACACTGTGCTGTACCTCCCACCTAAATCTATTGTTGGAAGTGGAACTAGCCTGCCAGAAATGTTATGAGATCATTTGTTCTCAATTCAAAGATACATATAGTTAAGACAAATGGAGTAGTCGCCCCTGTGTGTAGGGGATGCATTCCAAGAGCTCCAGTAGATGCCTGCAAGTGGAGATAAAACCAAGATCTATGTACACTATATTTTTTTGTGCATACGTACCCATGATAAACTTTGGTTATAAATTAGGCATAATAATAAGTTAACAATAACAATAATAAAATAGAATAATTATAACAATATGCTGTCATAAAATTTTCAACATCACTAATTTTGTACTCTGTGGATTTTTTTTTTGTTTGTTTGTTTTGTTTTTCCCCGGTACCGGGAACTGAACTCACGACCTTGCGCTTGCCAGGCAGGCGCTTTGCCACTGAGCTAAATCCCCAGTCCCTCTGTGGATTTTTTAAAAAAGTAAAATAGGGTTACTTGAACGCAACACTGTGATACTGTAACCACTGATCTGATAAATGAAGTGGTGTTAAGTGACTAACAGGCAGGTAGCATCCAGGGCAGTTGATATTCTGGGTGGGACAGAGTGGGACACCTTGAGATTTCATTATATGTCTCAGAGTTGAGTGCAATTTAAAACTTAAAAGTTATTTCTGGAATTTTTCATTTTATACTTGGGCTGCAATTTACTGAAGGCAACTAAAATAGCACAAAGTGAAACTGCAACCAAGAAGAGGCTGATATATAATGCTATTACCAATGGAACTTCTTGACCTTGGTAGCCTTAAGCTCTATGAAGTCACAGGGACAATCTAGTATTGTGGCCTTGTGATTTTTAGAATCTGAGGATGCCTACTTACATTACAGTCATGACAAACAACATGATTGTATGAAGTTGAGCTGTCAAGATTTATACAAGCATTATAAATACTAAGGTTCTTGCCCATTGAAACAGTTTTCTCTCTGCTAATTAGTGTACTGTTGGGGACCACAAAACCACAATGGCTACTTTTACCTACTTCCCTAAGGGATGAATGGAGGCTTGAGATTTTTGGTATCACCCTTTTGAGATTTCCCATTATCTCATTAGGGGTGGGCCATCCTCTCCCACCTAAGACTAAGACTAAGACTAAGACTAAGACTAAGACTAAGACTAAGACTAAGACTAAGACTAAGAAGACTACAAAGACTAAAGGTGCTCCAGGGCAAGATCGTTCTCAGTATAAGACCATGACTGTGCTCTGAGTCATCTGATAATTCCTTCCTCAAATCCCCTTCTTGATCAATAAGAAGTTCTGACTGCCTCATGGCCTTTTGTTACTAGTGAACAACTGGTCATCCCAGACCCCCACTGTACCATTTTGTCTTTTGCTCTTTTTTGCTCTCTCGCTGTGAGACATAACATATGGCAGAAGATTGGAGGCTCACTTGGATTGGAGGAGATTGCCGGGGTCCCTAGTAGTGTACCGTTTTCATCAGCAAGAACTCAAAGAGAAAGTTGGCAAGTGCAAACTTCACTTCCAGTTTGGAGGTAGTTGTGTTTAGTGCCCCATCCTATGAGGACTTGCAGATGGTGCCCTCTGACAACTCCAGCCAATCCTCACTTAAAGGTAGCAGGTCTCTAATGTCTGGGATTCTAGGGATACCATTCAGATCCTGTTTATTTGCCTTAATTCCAATAAGCACCAATAAGTAAGCTGAACACCAAGAATATACTGGTATTTTCTGAGTAATGTACTGATTCCTAAAAAGTATAGTTTGTTGCTGAGATAGCAAAGGGTTTAAAGGGCAGTAGCAATTGTCATAAAATACACTATCTTTAAAGAGGAAGAGTTGATTATTCAGACTGTAAGGATGGAGAGGTGAAATAGAGTAATGTGGGGGATGTCAGCTGCCCATTGCAGATGTTTGCCTGTGGACTTGAGTGTATAACATTGTTCTTCCCAATTCAATTAGTACAGCACTACTTTTGAAGTCATTTCAGTAACTTCACCAAGCACTCTGGCTTAGATGTTTCACTTCAGTTTACATATTTATTGAACTTTATCTTGGGGGTAATCAAATTATGCATGAACTGTCCTAAATTGTTGGGAAACAATAAAGTGGAGTAGAAAGGGACATAATTTTCTTATCAACAGTGAAGCAGCAGTGGAAATAACTAAAAGGTTCATGTTAGATACCAAGGAGGAAGGGAAATACGCAGCTCAGCCCCCTAATGGATTCTTTTTTTTGTTTGTTTGTTTGTTTTCTGGTACGGGAAATCGAACTCATGACCTTGCACTTTCCAGGCAGGCGCTGTGCCGCTAAGCTAAATCCCCAGCCCAACTCCCCTAATGGATTCTTAGCTAATTTTAAAATATCTTTTTTTTTTTTTTAAAATAAATGCTTGAAGAAATTATGTGTAAACCAAAAAGGAAAATGATCTACTCAGCAATTTGGGTGTCTAAGAAACAGATTTATTATTCTGGGCACAAAATGATAATATAGTCACTATTATACCTATGTGGAATTATTGTTTAAAGTTATAAAAAGCATCAGCAACCTTAAAAGTTTTGTAAGGCAGCAATAGTATGGAGAATAGCCTTCAAAGTAATATGCACAGTATGATTTCAATTTAGGGGGCAGTATATACACATTTATACAAAAGATACACATTGAAATGTAAGTTAGTAATGCACTTACAGGAAATTAGTTTCTTCATTATACCTGTCTTAGATTTCCAAAATTCTGACAATAAGCTAATACTTTATTAACATTCAATGTTATTAAAAACAAAATTGTTTACTATTTATGAGTATGTGGAGGCTGTATAGTTGATATGTGATTTGGGGAAGTCCTGGAGTGAAGTTGAATTCCATGCAATAGGTTGTGCTCCATTCTTTGTGAAGTGTGGCATAAGTAATGCTTTGAGGTTTTCAGCCAGCGCTACCCTTCCAAACCATAACATAACTGTCTCTCTATAGCCTTGGGAGACTAGTTCTAGGACACTTTATAAAAAACAAATTCCATAAACTCTCCAAATATTTATATAAAATGCCATAGCATTTGCATATTAGCTTCACACACTTTTCCATATAATTTAATCTCTAGATTACTAATACCTAACACAATATAAATGCTATGTAAATATATTTTATTCTGGTTAAGGAATAATGACAGGGAAAAAATCTGCATGTTCAGCAGAGACATAAAGTTTCTTTAGAAAATAGTGAATCTGTGGTTGGTTGAATCTGTGGACATGGAATGTGCAGTAGAGAAGGTCCACAGTGTCTTCCTTTGAGTCCTCATAAAGTCCTTTGTCCTCTCATAAAGAGAGAACAACTGCAAACAGAAATATCATTAAGACTGTAAGTAGTGACAAGCAATTCAAGTAGAAGTTGCAACTTATATTTTTAAAAAAACTACTAAGTGTATGTGTAGATGACTAAGTTATTATAATGTAAAATATATTTTATATTAAAATACAGAGCTAGATGATTTGAATATCACATAAGTATACACACTAAGATTTTCCAGTTATTTCATGTTATGGGTTATCAGTATAATTAGAGAATGACTTTATTTTTTTCTTTGTCAAAACATGAACCTTCTTGTAAAATAAAAACAAGTTTTTGATAACTGAAAAATCAGAAAAGTACAAACAAATTGTACTATTATTCATAGCATCTTAGAATTACTACTGATCTGTGGCTGGTGAAAAAATTTACAACGTGCATGGTGACAAATGAGTGGATTATGAGACTACTATAAGCAAAAGGATGAAACTTATAGGTTTAATATATACTGCAAACATGATTTGAGATAATTCCAGAATTATTGCTCTTATAAAGAATATGAGCTATGGAGAATAACTTCATCTATTTTATACTTTGACGTGGTTGGACAATCAATAATATGTTGTAGCTCGTGTGAGAGTTGGAACATTAATTCATTGCTCATGATTTTGAAAAATAGAGAAAAGTGGTTTTAGAAAAAATATCTTTTATGATAGTCCTTACTGATGTGAATACAGTATATTTTATAATATTTTTTAAGAGCTCTGAGGAGCTTGTAACAATCCATTTGTCATCAATAACTGAAAAATAAATGCTAAGAACAACTGACGTATAAGGAGTATTAAGATAGTGAAATGGCAGATGTTCAAATTATAACCGATTCTGATGACTTTCGGTAGATTTTTCTAATACTACACTTGAACTTAGCCAAAAGGCCAAGAAGCGATAGATTTTTCAGATAATAAGTTTATTTGCAAAGTTGAATTTGCATTATTTCCTGTGAGTTTTAAAATTTTCAGACAAGAAATAAAGGAAGCTTTCCTTTTGCTTGAAGATGTACAAAAGAGATTTTGCATTTCCTAATTCTGTGTTGGGAATTCATCTTCCAAGGTATAGTATGCTTTTTTACTCATTAGTTAAAGGAAATGTTTTGGCTACTTTGGCTATGGTAGGAAACTTAATTCATTGCTTTCCCAGAGCAAATGATACATTTCTTTATGGAATAAAGCAAGGATTACATAATGCATATAAGGTAAGTAGATACTTTACATAAATAGTTGAAAAGTAATCCATATATGAAATTTCTGCATCTCAATCATATTTTCCATTTAAAACTGTAAGATACATTCTACTGTAAAAATGATGACTGCATGACCCAACAAAACTGGGCTGTTGAATTGAGAATAATTTGTAAAATATTCTCAAATATATTTGAGAATATATGTGTATGTATATATATATATATATATATATATATATATATATATATATATATAGAGAGAGAGAGAGAGAGAGAGAGAGAGTATGAGAAGATGGCAGTCAAAATACACTGTTGTGCTTAACTTCATGTGTATATACTTAACATCAGTTAAGATAACTACTTTCCCTGGGTAGTTACTTAATGTTTTTGTGGTCTTACTGGGGATTGAACTGAGGGACTTCCTACTGAGCTACATTCTTGGCATTTTTTAATTATTAATTTTGGGGTTTGGTTTTACTGTCACTCAGTTTCCCTGGCAGGGTTCAAAGTTGCCATACTCCTGCCTCAGCCTCCAAGAGGGCTGGCATTACAGGCTTGCACAAACTCACCCAGCTCTTCTAGATAAGTGAAAGTATTCTTAGTTCATGAAAATTGTTTCTTCCTGGTGCAAGGCTTCTGGCCCATATCAAGTTGTGAATCTTAGTACCCTACTGGTTAACGCTGTACAAGAATCTCCAAGGAGAGTTTTTGTTATAGTTTATGTCTAGAATATCCTCCCAAAGTCTCATGTATTCAGAGATGAGACTTTGGGAATGTAATTGTATCATGGTGGTACTAAACTCAACTGTGGATTAATCCACTTATGAATCCATAGCTAAATATGATTTTAGGAGGTGGGTTAACAGAGATGGAAGAGGTGGGTCACTGGGGATGCAATCTGGAAGAGTATATCTTCCTTTGCAGCCCCTCTTTTTTCTCTCTGTATCCTGGCTGCCATAACACGAGCAGCATTTTTCCACCATGCCCCTCTGTCATACTGTTTCTGCCTTGGAGCTGGGTGAATATCAACTGAATTACCCTCTAAAGACATGAGCCTGAATAGATATCTCTTACTTTAATTTGTGGGTGTTGGACATTGTGTCTAGGCAACAAGAAAGGGACTAAGATTTTGGTGCCAGAGAAGTGGGTTATTGACATGACCATGTGGTTAAGTCTTTGCAACTGTTTTATGGGGGGAGTTTGGAAAGGTTTGGAGGTGTCTGTATTTCAGCCACGTACTGACACTTTGCAGGGGACTAAGAATTAAAGCAGTAGACTAATTAATTTGGGAGAGGACATTTCTAAATAGTCCACTGTTCAAGCTGTGGCAGGAGCACTAATGGCTGCCTGTAGCTGGATCCACAGTGAAAATCAGAAGCAAATAGTAGAGTCACAAGATGTAAAAACTCTTCAGTTTTGACAGAAGTAACATACTTGCAAAGTTGAGTCTATTAGTAATGTGGTTGCTGAAAAGATTCACTTTCAAAAGAAGCCAAGTACTTTGCATCAGGACAATAGGAAAGATGGCTTGAGGGCATCTAAGGAATCAGAAAGACCTCATGCTTTGCAAGCTCAAGCACACAAAAGTGAAAAACTTTGCTTTGAGAAGAGAGCTCCAAGAAGGGGAGCCCAGTTCATTCAGGGCCAACTAGGAGAAAAATCAAAGCAAAATTAATACTGATATCCAAAACCATAATTCAACTTGTTTTAGAGGTGACAGTGATTATAGTAAATCAGAAAATTAAGTCTGAATAGAAATCTCAGCACTTGTGTACGAATTGGATTTTACATCACTATAATAAAATACTTGATCGGGAAGACTTGGTGAGCTGCCTAGGGACCCAGATCCCCTAGCACCCACCCTGCCACCACCACGGGAGGGGTCTTGGACTCAGAGAGCTTCAGTGAGCTGCCTGGGGTCCCAGATCCTCTGGCCTTGCCCCCCCCCGCCACTTTCCAGAGGGGCCTTGGGCTCACAAAACCGTGGTGAGCTGCCTGGGGATCTGGATCCTCTGGCCTTACACCCTCTGCCACTGGGGGAGGGATCTTGCACTCAGGAAGCCTGGGTGAGCTGTCTGGGTGCCCAGGTCCTTTGGCTCTGCCCCCTTCAGCCATCTCAGGAATGAACTTGAATCCCCAGAAACCTAGGGAGATTTGAAAATGACAAAAAGAAGAAGCAAAATGCAATCTCAGCCAAACACCCCACCAGAACAAGTCCAAGAAGCATCAACATGGAAGAACATGCAAGTCACACACCTGAAATCTCTTAAATGATAGCAAATGAAGTAAAGAACCAATTACATCAGGCTATAGAGGAAATCAGATCAGAAATAATTGCTTAGGTAAAAAAGAAATGACAACCATAATGAAAAAATTGCTGGGCATATCAAAAGAAGACATGGATAAAAAATAAAGAAGTACAGAAAAATGATGCAAACCTTGAATGAACAGCATAGGAAAGAATTAAAATGCATGAAACAGATTCAAAGAGACATTCAGGAAATTAAAAATTTCATTGAAACCTGGAAGAACTGCTTGAATGAACCAGAAGATAGACTCTTAGACCTTGAAGACAGTATTGCAGCTAGTGATTGTGAAAGAAAAGATCTCTTAAAAACAACAAAGGAACAGCAAATAACAATTCAACAGCTGCAAGATGAGGCAAAGAAAAACAACATGAGACTGATAGGTGTCAATGAAAGAGCAGGAGACAACATGAATGACACAAAAAGACTATTTGCAGCAGTAATAGCAGAAAGTTTCCCAAGCATGGGACAAGAACCTTATATACACATAA
Source organism: Chinchilla lanigera (assembly GCF_000276665.1). Classification (NCBI taxonomy): domain Eukaryota; kingdom Metazoa; phylum Chordata; class Mammalia; order Rodentia; family Chinchillidae; genus Chinchilla; species Chinchilla lanigera. The sequence continues at coordinate 23,723,925 of NW_004955418.1, read as the reverse complement.
GTGAGGCATATAGAACCCCAATTAGCCATAAACAAAATAAATCTATACCCAGACACATAATAATCAAGATCCCAGAAATTTAGCAAAAGAACAGGATATTAAAAGCTGTTAGAGATAAAAAACAGATCACCTATGGAGGAAAGCCCATCAGAATCATGGCAAATTTCTCAACACAGACCATCAAGTCAAGAAGAGCTTGGAGTGAAGTATTTCAGGTCCTGAACGAAAACAGCTTCCAACCCAGATTGCTGTACCCTGCAAAGCTATCTTTCAAAATTGATGGAAAAATCAGACATTTCCATGACAAAGACCAACTGAAGATATTCATGAGCACCAAGCCAGTCCTACAAAGAGTACTGAAAGATATTCTGCAAAGAGGTAAAAATGACCACAACCTCAAGACCAACAATAGAAAAGAACCACCAAGCAAGGTAAGCAGTTAAACAGAGGGTGAAAGCACAGAACCAACAGTGGGAAGATAACACGACAAGGATAAGTCAGTACATATCATCAATAACCATTAATGTAAATGGCCTCAGTTCACCAATCAAAAGAAACAGTCTGGCAGAGTGGATCAAAAAACAAAGTCCAACAATATGATGCATACAAGAAACATTTAACTCAAAAGGAAGTCCATAGAGTGAAAGTCAAAGGATGGAAAACAATTCTCCATGTGACAGGAACCCAGAAAAAAGCAGAAGTAGCTATTCTGTTTGCAGACAATGTGAATTTCAAAACAACAAGGATCAAAAGAAATAAAGAAGGTCACTCTATTCTTGTTAAGTGAAAAGTGCAAGAGGAAGAGATAAGAACCATAAATATATATGCACCAAATGTAGGAGCACCCAGGCAAATTTTAATAGACATGAAAAATCAAATAAGTAATAATACAATTGTAACAGGGGATTTTAACACCCCATTGTCACAAAGAGATACATCAACTAGACAAAAAATCAGCAAAAAAGTAACAGAACTAAACCAAATGTGTGAACAAATGGACTTAGTAGACCTTTATAGAGTATTCCATCCAACAACATGAGAATACACATTCTTCTCAGTTGCACATGGAACATTCTCTAAAACAGACCACATGCTAGCATATAGAACATACTCAAGTAGGTGCAAAGGAATTGAAATTATCCCATGCATATTATTGGACCATAGTGCAATGAAACTAGATATAAATGATAAAAGAAATAGCAAAAGCTCCATAAACATATAGAAATTAAATAACACCCTCCTGAACAACCAATGGGTCACAGAAGAAATTAAAATATAAATTAAACACTATTTACAATCAAACAAAAATGCAGATACAAACTACTGGAACCTGTGAGATGTAATGAAAGCAGTCCTCAGAGGGAAATTTATAGCAGTGGTTTCCCATATCAAGAAAACAGAATGAACACAAATAAACAACCTTACGTTACACCTCAAACTTCTAGAAAAAGAAGAGCAAGTTAATCCCAAAGAGCCAAAGAAGGAATGGATCAGAGGAGATATAAAGATCAGAGGAGAAATTAACGCACTTGAAATTAAGAAAATGATACAAAGAATTAATGAATTAAAAAGTTTGTTCTTTGAAAAAATAAATAAAATTGATAAACCCTTAGCCAACCTATCAAAAGGAGGAAAGAAAAAACTCAAATCCATGCAATAAGGAATGAAAGGAGTGATATCACTACATATCCTGTAGAAATTCAGAAGATCATCAATACCTACTTTGAAAATTTTTACTCTCATCAGATGGAAAATGCAGAAGAAATGGACAGATTCCTAGATACATATGAATTACCAAAGCTGAATCAAGAAGATATAAAAATCTTGAATAACCCAATATCAGCCAATGAAATTGAAAATGTAATAAAAAACTTAAAAACAAAAAAAAGCCCAAGTCCTCATGGATTCACAGCTGAATTCTACAAGAAATTTAGAGAAGATTTAATGCCAATTTTTCTCAAACTCTTTAAGTAAATAGAAAGGGAAGCACTTCTCCCAAACTCATTCCTGGAAGCAAATATTATCCTGATACCAAAACCAGAAAAAGTACTAATCAAAAAAGAGAACTATAGGCCAATCTCCCTAATGAATATAGATGCAAAAATTCTCAATAAAATACAAGCTAATAGAATGCAGCAAATCATCAAGAAAATAATACATCGTGACCAAGTGGGAGTCATCCCAGGAATGCAGGGATGGTTCAATATATTCAAATCAATCAATATAATGCATCATATCAATACAGCTAAAGACAAGGATCACATGATCATCTCAATAGATGCAGAAAAGGCTTTTGATAAATTCCAGCACTTATGCACAATACAAACCATACAGAAAATTTGCACAGATGGACTTTACCTCAATCTGATAAAAGTCATTGATGACAAACCAAGAGCCAACATCATACTAAATGGACAAAAACTGAAAGCTTTTACTTTAAAATCAGGAGAAAGACAAGGTTGTCCACTATCATCACTCCTATTCAATGCAGTTCTGTTTTTTAGTTTTTTTGTGCTTTTTTTTCAACATAGTTCTGGAATGTGCATTGGTGGTATAGTGGTGAGCATAGCTGCTTTTCAACATAGTTCTGGAGACACTAGCCAGAGCAATTAGACAAGAGAGAGAAATAAAAGGAATAAAGATAGGAAAGGAAGAAGTGAAATTGTCTTTATTCACAGATGACATGATACTGTACACAGAAGACCCCAAGGACTCCACCAAAAGACTCCTTGAATTAATCAACAACTCAGTAGCATAGCTGGATAGAAAGTCAGCACTCAAAAATCAATAGCATTCTTTTACAAAAACATACTGAGAGAGAAATAATGGAAACAAACATACTGAGAGAGAAATAAGGGAAACTATACCTTTCACAATAGCATCCAAAAAACTGAAATACTTAGGAATTAATCTAACAAAAGAAGTAAAACATTTATACAGTGAAAATTACATGACTCTGAAAAGAAAAGATTGAACAGGATTTCAAAAAATGGAAAGATATTCCTTGCTCATGGATAGGAAGAACCAACACTGTGAAAATGGCCATACTCCCAAAATTGTTATACAGATTCAAAGCAATTCTAATGAAAATACCATTGGTATAATACCTCACAGATCTAGAGAAAACATTCCTAAAATTTATCTGGAACCAGAAGAGACCCAGAACAGCGAAGCAATCCTGAGCA
>NW_004955418.1:23667653-23719685 GCF_000276665.1 Chinchilla lanigera | reverse complement strand
TTTGTAATAGCTAAATCTTGGAAACAACCCAAATGTCCATTAACTGAGGAATGGATAAAAAAGATGTGGCATTTTTATACAATGAAGTATTACTCAGCTATAAAGAAAGATAAACTAGAGGCTTTTATAGGTAAATGGATGCAACTAGAGACCATACTCATTAGTGAAATAAATCAGATTCACATGTGTAAACATCATATTTCTTCCCTACTATAAGAACCTGAAAGAGTAAATAAAATCTGAAAGGTATAATAGATATTGTGGGGGCTGGGGATTTAGCTCAGCGGCACAACGCCTGCCTGGCAAGCGCTAGGTCGTAAGTTTGATTCCCGGTACTGGAAAAAAACAAAACAAAACAAAAAAACCATAGATATTGTGAAAGGGAAAAGAAACCACTCAAATAGGAAGGAGCAACTGGGATGAAGGAGGGGAAAGGAAAAAGAAAGAAGGAAGAGGGAAAATATGTATATGTATATGCAGGAAAGCTAGGATAATTGTACTACTAATATCTGTTGGTTTATTGAAAGGAACTGTTAATGTGTAATTGTTGGATTGATCTTGTGTGCTTATATCTGGTTATATGTGCAACCATTTTGAAGATGACATTATGTAATATAACAACCATTGTTAATATCCTGTCACCAAGTTTTGAAATTCTGTATCATTTTCATTGTTCTCTATGCTGCTTTGTTTATGTATTTGTTTTTGTCATTTTGGTTTCTTTAATGAAAAACAAAATTTATATGTATATATAAGGATAGTTGGAAGACATGTATTGCTGATGTCTGTGCTTTATTGAGAGGAACAGTCAATGCTTAAAGTTTTCATTTTTCTTGACCAATTTTGCACGCTTGAATTTGGTAATCAGAATGACTGATCTGAAAATGATATGCAGTATGAGAACCATTGTTGAACTCCTACCATCTTGTATGGTGAAGCTCTGCATCATTTCCAATGTTTTATTTATTTATTTATTTATTACTTGTTACTGTCTTTGATTGTTTGATCGAGCTTACATCCTTATATTTGGTGGACTCAGCAACTTTGTTGAAGATAACAGTATGTGATATAACAACCATTGTAAATTTCTATCATTTTGTTTTGAGGTCATGTATCATTTTTGTTGTTATTGTGTTCTTTTGATTTTGTGTTCATTGTTGTTTTGTAAGTTTTTTAATTTTTAGAATAAAAAAATAAAATGCTTGAGGCAATTAATAAAGAAAAGGTTTATTTTGGATCGTGGTTATGGAGACTGCAGTCCAAGATCAGGTGGCCCTATTATTTGGGCAATGGCTATGCATCACAGCAGGAGTACATTAGCTAAACAAATCCATTTCTATCATAAAATACGCAGCCAAGAGGAATAGGAGACCAGGGTCCATTTTCCTTCAGTGGATGCCTCTAATGAGCTAACGTCCTCTCACATTTCCCATCACTCAGCAGTGCCACCCCGGGGACCAGTCCTGTAATGCATCAGCATTTAAGATATACACATCCAACTTCTATGTGGAATCAGTACATATGGCATTTTAACATATTAAAAGTAGCTTATCGATTCTGTGAGGAAAGCATATGTTTTTAAAAGTATCATAATAAAGGGGAAGAAAATGGTGTATTCCTTACCTTTTCTAAAAGACAGAAAATAAATTCAGATGGAGCAACACCTGAATGTAAAAGTTGAACACAAGAGAAACTTGGTAGATAATATTTTCATGAAGAGAAGAATCCAACCATGAAACAAAATAAACACATATTTAACTACACAAAATTTTTTAAAATAGCAAAATATCAAGATCAAGGTAAATAGCTGAGAGAAATTTTGAAAAAATGCAAATGAAAGATGTACTTGTAATATAAATTATTAAGTATTGTTGTTGTTATTTTGGTTTTTTGAGACCTGGTCTCACTGTGTTGCCAAGTTTGCCTGGGGCCCAAGAGCCTCCTTTGTCAGCTTCCCAAGTACTAGGATTACAGGTGTGCACCACCATGTCTGGTTTCTTATAAATTATTAGCAAAAAGACTTAAAATGGAAAGACTACCAAGGTCATTCACAGAAGGGTAAATTCAAAACTATTAATAAACAGACACATAGCTTCTTTTATGTAAGAGAATGCAAAAATATAAGAAGATTATCTGTTTATTTCTATATTTATTGATTTATATTTGGCAAAATTTATAGAGAGCTGACACTGTTGGCTGGGATTCAGAAGAAAGTGTTGTCTCAAATACTTCTGGCAGAAATATAAAAGAGTTTGAGAAAAATTGGGTCAACAACTATTAACACTGAGACTAGCATATGAACTTTGGCTTCCAAAGCCCACTACTATCAATCTCTGCCAAGGACATAAAAGTACTAGAAAGACAATATCTGCCTATGAGAAGATACACAAAGGATCCCTGACTTATAATTTTTACACTTTAAAAGATGTGATCAAAACATATGGTGATACTTTGCCAGGTACCATGCAACAGAAAGGCGGGAATCTTCAGTATAAGAAGAGCCATGCTGAACCTGTGTAACAGTGTGTGACAGGTGTCAACTTGCTTGGTGTAGCCAGTGAGTTGTGAGCTATTCTTGGGAGAAAGTGTGTTTTAAAGTGTGCCATAAATAGTGGATCATGAATAGTGCAATAACATGAAATATTGGGATTTTCATTGGAGTTGGGTGATCATGCCAGATACAAGTGTTTTAAGAAAATTTCCTAGTGGGAGCTAAAACTTAAGTCTATAGTTATGATCCTGAGACCAGGGTTCAGAGTTCTCAATGGAAATCACCCAGTTCTCCTCCTGAAAAAAAAAAATGTGTCAGTCAAGATCCAAAATCAGGATGATGTTGATTGTGTTATTTAACTCTGATGAACTGTACAAGCCATGTTTGTACCCATGGCAGTGAACTCTGAATACAATAAAGGCCTATTAGAGCATTTAAGAAGAGATTGCATAGAAAACAGCCTGAGCAATGGACAAATGGTTTTAGCTTGTATCATGGCAATGTTCTGTGTTACACATCACTTCTGGTACAAAATTTTATAACCAAAACAACCATTATTGTGTTTATCTCATCCACCAGATCTGGTACCTTGCAACCTCTGGCTCTTCCTCAAAGTGAAAATGACCACAGAAGATGAATGTTTTAAACCGATTCAGGACACAGAGGAAACCATGACCTTACAACTGAAGACACTCATGAAAGCGGACTTCCAGAACTGCTTCAGAATGCGGCAAGAACGATGGGATAAGTGTGTTGGAAGCAATGGGAGTCTTTAGAAGGGGATTAATGGCAGTATATCTTTCAGTGTATTAAATTTCTAAAATTTAAAAATTCACCATTATTTTTTCATTATACCACATATGATCATGCAAAACTGATAAACATTCAATAGAAACTGGACTTCACATTTAGAATTCTGATCTTTTCCAGATTACTGATATACCACGGCATACCCTCTTCTGATAGATAGGCAGCAGCAGGTAACTGTGTCTTACAGTCATCTGTAACTATGAGGGTAAAAATCGGATACACTATAGTGTACTGTGATGGTAAGCTATGCTATTTAGAGGTGAGGGGTTATTTTTGGTACTGAAAATCAAACTTACGGCCTTGTACTTGCCACTGAGCTGTATCCCTGGCCCAAGGTTAGGGATTTTAAATGTACTTTCAACCTAATGATGAGTTAATTAGTAATTATTTATTTATTTTTGTGGTGCTGGGGATGGTACACAGAGCCTGGAAGTGCTATGTGAGCATTCTACCACTGAGCCACACCTCCCCTCCAGGTGTCAATTTTTAAAATTATATTCTTCTAAAAGTTACAAAAGCATTTCATAAAGCCTTGTAAAACTTGAAAGAACTTATCTCTGTATGTTTAAGTCAAAATGCAGAAATTTCTTTTTACCCCTTCCCTATGCCTGTGTTGTCTAGTGTGTGTTCTTCCAGAACTTTTTACACACACATATGGGCATGTGTACACATTTGTGCTTGCTTCTCCTTAAACATAGAATGTAATCTCATTCTTTGTGATTGATATGTAGCCTGCTTTTTCTGTCTTTGAACAAGGCTTAGAGATTTCTTCCCCCATTGTAATATCCCTGTCTTTATCTCACTCCTTACTTCTGTTTCATAAAATGGGTGTGCTGTAACCTATTGTATCATTTCCACCTTTCTGTACAAATAGTTTGTAATATTTACAATTATAGTATTGCTCCTTGCAGTAACAGACCACTCACTTCATGGGGAACAGGGAGTCACATTAATAACAGGGTGCTAGGAAGGATTTACAGAATTTGGGTTTTGGTTAGATGATTCGGGTGAGTTTCGTGACAGGAGTCTTTGCTTGCTCTGTTTTGATTTCACCTCATCACAGCTATAAAGTGACTTTATCTGACATTCAGGTTCTTTGACACATCACATCTCTGTCCAACAGGAAACTACTATGGGGATCAGTTAAGAAACTAGCAGCATTATGGCTTCGCCATAAAGGTGAGGCCAAGTTCTGGATGTTAGGGTCGACTTCTTTGTCTAAATCAGTACTATAGAAATATTCATACAAGTGACAGTATCAAGAGCATGCATGTTTTAAAGATATTCCTCAAAGTCTGTTCCAAACGTGTATCCTACCAACCTGGGAGGGGTAATGAAAGGAGAGATGGGTCACCCAGTGGGAAATTTCTTCTAATGTATTACTGCTCAGAGCTGCTGTATATAGCCACAATGCTTTTATTTGTCATTTCTGTAAGGAGAAAGTGAGTAGGAGGAAAACAGAGGCGAGTTTTTATTATCTACAGCCTAATCAAAGTCTTTTCATTTCTATCTTTGGACTTGGGTCAGCATGTCACTAAGACATGCAAAACAAGAGGAGCCTCATGATTTTTTCATATATTTGTCTTTTATACTCTATGGAATGAACAAGAAACTCTTTTGTTATAAATAATCTTTTAGAAACATGTCATTCTATTCAGAGTGGAGCCTCCATTTGCCATTTTTCTGAGGAAACAGACCTGCTGCTTTTACAACTGTCTGGCAGTTGGTAGTTTCTTATCACTTGTCAGTTTTTAATTGATGATGTCTCGCTTGATATTTGACAGAGACCAGGCAAACAAGAGGTAAGGGTTGTTGCTGGCAGAGAACAATCAATGGAAAAAGACAGAGCATATGAGTAGCCTTCCAGAGTAATGTAAAAAGGTATCAGAGACCCATTGAATCATCCATAAATGCGAACTTAGCTGAAATAATTCCTCTCTCCACAGTTTGTTGGGGAGAAAAATTTAACTTATTGGCTTGCCATGTATATAAGTTTACCTGATTTCTCAAAGCACCGGCTCATAAAATAAAAGGAAAAAAGAGAAACTTTTCTTACTTATGGTTCTGAAACTCTTTGGTCTCTTGGAAAAATGCCATTCTGTACATGGCGGTGGGAGATCTTAGCGTGATGCCTAACCACACCATCCTAATCACGCATTTAACAATATGAGCAAAGATGACTCTGCTTAATTATTTGGTGTGCCAACAATTTTCTTTCTTTTTTAAAGCAAATGAGTGGGCTTTATATCACTGCAATTGTAGCAAAGCCATCACTGTTGTCAGGGATTTCTGAATGTTTAAAACTTAATTTTTTCCCACTCTTAATTATCACCTGTCTCCTCTTCTTTTGCATGTGGTCATTTGTTTTATCTTTTTCCATAATGGTAATAAAGACCTCAGAAAATAATGATATGTCGAGGGCTAAGCTTGTTTCACTTAAAACACACTCCTAAGATAATGCTAACAGATTCTCTAGGCCAGCTTTATTCTCATCACTCCTTACCTATTAATTTTAGAAAACCTAGGTCAGAGAGATCTTCATTCTTCATTTAGGTATTAATTAATTAAGTAGTTCTTTTCACAATCAGTTGGTTCCAAAACTTAGACTTTTAAGAGCCAAAACAAAGGAAGGGGTTTCTCTTTCTTTAAAACAAATTCTCCTGAAAATTTTTGACATGGTAAGTTTTAAAACCTGTGTAAAAATTTTGAATGTATAATATATACTTAATATTCAAACCATTAAAAATAACTAGTTTGGAGGTGTTAAGTGCCAACTTGGGTAAATTTTATGTAATAATTGAATAGCATATACCTTGAGTCTTGGGTTTTTGCTGTGTTTTGGTTTGGCTGTTTAAAATGCCCTTAAGTTAAAAGTGACCGCCAGTCATATGAGGGGCTACCACAAAGGGATTTCACCCACCACCAAACACCAGAGAGCGATGTGCTGACCACTGTCAAAGAGACTGAAGTGATGGGGCTTTAGGATTTCCAATTCTGATTCTTTATGTTGTCTTCAAAATTTCTTTTTCCTCTATTTTCGACTGAATGTACTTTTTGTTTACTTATAGGAGATCTGGCCATCAACATTTGTGTCAAATATTTCATTTTATATTTTAATTTTTAGTAGCTTTTTATTACCCAAAATGATATTTTCCCTGCTGTTGTTACTGTTGCTGCTGTTTTTCCCTCTCCTTCCCTGTCCTCCCACCTCAGCCTCCTTTTTCTTCCTCTGACTGGACCCAATTCCTCCTCCTCTTATCTTCTAAGCAAAGCACTTTAATGTTTCCTTCAGTGACTAGATTTGCTGAGCCTTTCCTTTCATGTTTCCTTCCTTTGTCTTTACTTTTCTTCTTTCTCTTTCTTTTTATCTCCAGGAGTGTGGTGTGAGAATCAAATCCAGGGCTTTTCACATGCTAGGCAGGTATTCTACCACTAGGCTACAACCCCAGCCCCCTGCTTCTTGGTTTATGTAGAAACGTAGTGGCTTTCTTCAGATTTTTGGTGGTCATTGATTGTCTTTTTAGATCATGAGGGACCACCAAACGACTGACTGGAAACCCTGATGCATAGGTAGGAGTAGTGGAATTGCGAGCATAATTACACGGTGACTATAGGGGGCATGGCCGGCGGCTGCAGGTTTCTATCTGTTTGTGTCTGTGGGTGTTTCCTCTTGGGCTAATTGGTCCCCTATAAAGTCCTCCTTCTGTCATTTAGTTACTGCCTTGCAGAGGTTTTGGTGCCCAAAGGGGAAAGGTTTAGGGGCATTCTCAAGAGCTGAGTGACTTTTATTCTTTTCAGAATGTTAAAGCATAATCCCCTTACTTCACTGCATAATTTCCATTGTGTGTGTGTGTGTGTGTGTGTGTGTGTGTGTGTGTGTGTGTGTGTGTGTAGAATGCCAGTCTTCTCCCTTGCTTTTTGTATTACTCACCAGTCATCCCTGGGGTTTTAGGACACCAGAATTACAAATGGTCAAATGGTTGTTTGTCAGACATTGGGCTCAGTCCTCAGAATCCATACATGGTGCCCACAAATAACATAGGTGTTCCTGCCTTTAGACGCTGTTCAGTGTAGTGGACAAAAACAGACAAACTAGATTAGCACACACATTAAATGTCTCGGTGTGGTTAATGCTATGGAAAATACAGAGTGCCAAGGCAATCAATGACGAGGAATACTGCATGCAAGGCAGGGCGCAGGAAGTGTCCAGGGGTGACAGGGGTGGTCCTCGTTGTGATAATAAAAGCCGGTACTTTCACCTGGCATAACTGGGAGCCACTGAACATTGTGCAGCTGTGAAAGAGACATGAGACCTGTGCAGTGACACTCCAAGTTGCGATCTTGGGAGCCACTCAGAGTTGGGATGCAGGCTAGGAGGAATAATTCCTTACCAAGCAGGGGCTGCCGAGTATACTTTAAACACATCACTGGCTTAGGTACAATACAGACTACAAAACCCACAGTAGCTGTTCTTGCTTTAATGGCTGAACATACCAACAAGAGCACAGAGATGCAGTTATTTATCAGCAACTGCACAGAAAGTTAGGAGGAAATAAATGTGAAATTGTAGTACATTCCTTCCATGGAAAAGTAGATGTGGAAATCTTTAATTAAAAGTCACATTATATTTTAAAAGACCTGGGCAGAGTGATATGCTCTGAATGATCGTAAGATAATTCCTCCCTCTGAGGAGACGATCACTGAGGTAAGCCTATAGTACAATTTTTGAAGTAAATTACTCCTCTACAGGTTTGTCCTGCATTGGACTTAGCTTTGGAATTCCTTTCACTGACTCAGCTGTTCCTGCAGCTGCAGAAGGTGGTAGAGAACTTTCCTGTGAGCCCAGAGCCTCTCCTCTCCACCAACCTGCTCCAGAATGCCTGTGGATCTCACTACTAAATGGTTTTAGGTGTTAACAGGCAATTACAATTATTTAAAATAAGTTAAACACTGTTAATAATGTGTTCAACAACCATTGGAGCAAGGTGTTTTCTTCTCATATATAAAAAATCAAAAAGAAATTGTCTTTACTAAGTAAGAGGGGGAAGGTTTTAAACTGCGGGGTCTGACAGTAATTTTATCAAAGTCTGGAAGAGCACATTTGTAACGTCTGGTGGTAGTATATTTATCTCTCAGTGACAGAAGGAATAATTGCTTCAGAGAGCATCTCAGTGGCTGTTTAAAAATTTAACTCTTTATTTCTTCACACCTAAGTTTGCAAAAGTAAGAAGGGACAAACATGAAAAATATAATCTAGATAGAATAATTACAAAATATTGATTATAAGAAAAATATACATTATCCACTTTCAAGGAATGGCAAACAGGGCCGAAAGAGTGGTAAAACTTCTTTTTCAACTGTATATTCCTCATGTATGTAGGTTTTTTAATGGTTATTACTGTCATATACCATTACCTTTTCTGCCTGTTTCATAATCAGTTCTGGAACCTGGCTTTCAAGTTACATGTATCTACCTAAAGCAGGTTTTGTATGAGATGAACTGTGTCCAATAAATTGTTAATTAGACTTTGATGTCCCGTGTTCTCAAATTTGACAGCTTGACTAGCACCTTGAGACTAATCCCCTTATCCATACTATTGTGTGAAGTTTGTTTAGTCTTTGGGTCCCTGATTTCCCCTGAAAAGTTCTGTTGATGTTTACATGTCTCTGATCCCAATGACCTGCCCATGGGTAGGGATACATCTTATTGGACCCTATCAAAAGGTGTAGAGGTTGTGTACAATTGTAGACAGTTCAAGGCATAGAGGGGCTCATAATTTACTGTTTAATTTTATCATTTCTAAGAGTGAAAGACAGATTAATAATTATGCTGACACAGGAGGTGTAAGCTGTATCACTGAAACCAATATGCACGGTTACTTGTCCTCAAAGCAGCTAGCATGAAAACATAGTTAAGATGCTAGTGGAACCAGACTTTTAAAGGTGCACTGAATATACCTGAATTTTGGCATGCAAAGATTGAACCAGCAAACTATATTCTTAATTGCTTTTACTATAATTCTTTTTTTTATTTTAAAGAAAATAGTACAAAAAAGGAACAATAGCAACATACAAACAAAACAAAGCAAGGACATTAAAAATGATATGGGATTTCAAACCAAGTGATAGGAATTAACAGTGGTTGCTATATTACATATTGTTATCTTCAACTAAATTGCTCAGATTACCAGATGTAAGAATAGAAGATTGATCAAATTACTATAATTCTATAGTAACCAAAAGTTAAACATTAAATATGACTTATTTTGTCCTTAAAAAGAATGACCTGTATGTATCTACATGTAAGCACAATGCTCTACATCTTGATCTGCTACGCTTTTTTGCTCCAATTCTACTGGCTTTTCACTATGTAGGAACATAGTTTGAATTTTCTAAAAGGGGCCAGCTGTGCAATAAAAGAGACAGAATTCCAAACACAACACGTGTTTGTGTTAAATGATATTCAGTAGTTGACACATAGTAGGCATTCAGTATTTGATGAATGAACAAATAAATGAATGCTGCTTCATAGTTTAGATTTTCCCCTGTAGTAGGACCTCTGGCTAGCCAACATTTTCATCTGATTCATGCTGTTTCTTCAATTTATCGAGGTCACTTTGAATTCTGATCTTTGATTCTGAGGTGTTAGCAACCCCTTCTAACTTGGTGTCATCGGAAGGATGCTACCTGTATGAAATGTGTGACTGTAAGTTAAGAGTGTCATGTTGGACATTTTCTTAAACTAGAACACAGCTGGAAATTATTATACAAGCAGAAGCAAACTTCATTTCAGTCCTATCAGGCTAAGCCTGTCCACTTTTGATTGATTTTCCTCTTATCAACCATTATTGATCAATTTCTTCAATAAGTAGAAAGTGAAGTGCATGACAGAGACCCGCAGAAATTGGAGGACAGGAAAGGTGGAGGTGAGGGCATTGTAGAAATATCTCTTAAGCATACTTTGTAAATTGTACTCCAGCACATACCTATTATATATTCCTCAATAGGTGAGTCCTGACACATAATGTATAGAAGCAATCTGCTATAGATAGTCCCACAGGGCAGATATAAAATCTGTAATGCATTCATGTGTCTGCTTGCAAAATTTCAGTAGGAAAATATCTTACTGCTGAAAGCTTAATCCTCTTGAAGTTCTATAACCCATTCATTGTTTTGTTACCAAGAAAGCTTCTATTTAACATCAAAAAATACTACTAATCTCTTATTAGATTAAATCCAAACTACTTAGTCCCCTAAAATATAAGGAATGAATATTTAGTTTTCTTAAATACAAAGATGAACAATAGGGGATAAGTCATAAGTGAAATACATGCAATATGAAGATAATTATCCAGGTAGTTGAAAATAAAATTCTATTTTGCCTTTTTTTTTTCCAGTAAATGAGGTAGAAGTTGCCTCACTTGAGTTTGTATTTGTAGATTTGTGTCACCATGGAAACTACTAAGCCACTGCTCAAAGATTAGTGGATTTTATCTACATTTTGTTCTTTCTCTTTCTTATTCTAAAATTTAAAGGAGACTTTGTACATTATAAAACATACAAAGTATTATTTACTATTAGATGGAGTAATTAAAATTTTTAATTTTTATATTGTATGGGTTTTTAGTGAGGAGAAAATATGAAAATGCAGGTAAAAGATAAAGATTTTCACAGAAGTTTCCATAAAATTCCTCTTGTTTACATAACAAAGGAAAAATAGCCTTCTAATGATAAAGGCCCCACTTATGAACCATATTTAAAATTCCCACAGCGTGATGTGTTTTAATAACCCAGGACCGCAGCCGCGGCACTGCCTTTGATCCGTAAGTGGCAGTATCTATCTGGATGAGGACGTACCGTGGCAGTGTGCGTTCTCGGTGTCGATGATGATCTGTGTGTCACGGGCTTCATTTCCAACAATGCCGTATGCAAATTAGTTATAGCTTCATGCCAGGGTAGAACACCATTCAGAGTAATTGCTGGCATTTTTCTCGGTCATTCTATACATGCAGTGAAAATAATAACCATTTAAAGGACTCTATTTCTATAAATTAGCAGGATAGAAGCATTATGGTGTACACATTCTTCACATTATTTTTATAATAATTAGAGATGTTCATTTTGGGTTATATATAATATGATGTAAATGGAATTTTAATATGCCTTCTACGTTTAAGCTATTCTACATTCTAAATACCTACTTTTTTGTATTAGTGTCTGAGAACTATTTAAAATAAAATACACTCTGTTTCAAATCATTTAGAAGTCGTTAAATGCCATGAATAAAACACATGATTAGATGTGTCCGAAACTACTCTCAGTTACTGTAGTAGTACACAGAGCACAAATGTTTAAGTTAATTATTTTCTTCACCTGAAAGTGTTTGCAGTTTCTGAGCTTTTCTTTTGATCTGAGAGGAGCAGTACGTGTGGACCTAAGCATGAATAATGGAAAGGATAATTGCTTCAAATGACAAGAGCTTCAAATTCTTGCAGAAAGAAAATTCAGCAACCCGATTTTGAGTCTATGAAGTGAAAAAAAGGTACTAATAGGTGAATTAGGGACATAGACAATTTCTATGATGGCATCTGTGAGCTTTCTTTATTCCATTTAAATTTCTCTCATTTTACAAATGTGATGATATATATTCCCTTTTCAGTTGCACATGCAGAAGTGAAGCAACTGCTTCCCCCCCACACAAAATGATTTGTAAATGCATTCTGTGAATAAAACACATTAAATGCCATTTGCATACAGCACGTTAACATATGTGAAAAATGGTCCACACAGTACATTAGGGAGGGAATAAACAGAAATGACTTTAAAATGTCTGCTATCTTTGTAACAGTTTTAAAAAGGTACCAGAACAGTGTATTTCAGGTGAAGTGGACTTAGTTTGGTGACAAGGTATTCTTTAGAAAACCCCTACTTGTTCATTTTGTTAAGAATGCTCCTTTGCCAATTCAGGGCTAAGCTTCCAAGATTTTTGGAGCTGACTAGGTTGGAAGCTTGTGCTGATGAGCTTCCTCTGCTACGGTCCGCAGGGACAATACACAAAACACTGACCAGAGGGAGCTCCATGGCGGCTGGGAGGTGGCCTCCCTTGTGTCACACCTCATCCAGTGTTCACTGGCTCTTTTTCCAAAGGAGGAAAAACTCATTTCATCTTCCTGTTTTTTTTTTTTTTTGTTGTTAAACAGTAGAAATCCCCATACATTAAAAACCTTATCTATACATTTCTAGCCATTCTTTCTATTTCCCTTAGAAAACATTCATTTACAGAAATCTATGTGTACATCTTTATTTCTAGGTTGCCTGAATTCTATATGGCTAATTTTCAGTATTTAATAATATATTGAATTTGAAAGGAATGTTGAAAAATGTACAATGTGCGTAAGCCTCAAAGTTTTATTAGGTTTTCTAGTGTGAACTGGCATATGATGTAATTTTCAAGAATAGTTTAACAGGGGTATGTTGAATTGGTGAGATGCAAGTCCAGCAGTATATTATAACATCGTCATTTTACCTCAGATTCTGGTTTCCTATACACTTCCGCCTTTGGTAATTTACATAAACATGCATAGCCTATGAATTATGCATAAACCTTATTTTAAATGCAGAGCTTTCAACTCTCACAGTGCACTGGTATACACACCCATTTGATTGGCTTTGCCCTGTTTTCATTACTCGCAATTTCTTGGAACACAAAAGAGGTTGAAAGGCTGACAGGGACGGACGGTATTTTTTTCTTGTGTGTGTGGGAAATATTTGTTTCCTTTTCAGGGCAATTGGTGTTGCAAAGTTTTGCCTGTGACTATTGTTCCTGGTCGTTGTCATTTTTTCCATAAAAGAATGCATTAAATGCAAAGCTACAAAACAGCAATCACAATTAGATACTTCATTTTAAAGGATGCTGCAGAAATCATTATTTATTTGCATAAATCTGAGCATACAGCCATAGGATGGAAGCAACCACCAGATTTTTTTTTTGAAATGTATACATAAAATGGGTAATCCTAAAATACTGACCAAACAGGCGTTGAAAAAACATGAAACTCTAATATTATAACTGTGCCCACTCAAGTAGAATTGATTAACTTACACACATGGAGTTCCCTGCATTGAAGATATTACATGGTAACGGTTCACAAGAAATTTATCTATATGAAATTATCTGTCAAATGATATAAAGAAGGGGATATAGATATTTTTGCTAAAATAATAGTACATTAATTGAAAAAGCAGTACAAGTATTGTAAACAAAAGTTTTATAAAAATATTTTATATCTGTTTACTAATCATCTTTTTATTTAATGTTTTAAATATTATCAAAATAATAATGCTTGGTTTTACAATGGTAACAAGCTTCCACTGTCTTCTTTTCAGAGTAGATCTGTCATTTTTGTTTGTGTGTTTATTTATTTGTTTGTTTGTTTCTGAGACAGGATCTCCTGGTATAGTCCAGAGTGGCCTTGAACTCACTTTGTAGCCCAGGCAGGCCTCAAATTTACCGTGATCCTCCTGACTCAGCTTCAAGAATGCTGGGTTTACAGGCGTGCACCACCACACCCGACTTCCGTTCTCTTTTTAAAAATTTACTTCTCATTGTCTTCTCTCATTTCTTCATTTCCCCTTTGTATCTAAGGCCTTCTTTTCTTTTTCTCTCCTTTTTTCCCTTTTAAATGACTTTCCTTTTACTTTCTGTTTTTACTGGTAGATACTGTTCACCAGATTATGCCTACTATCTTCTGTCTTATAGATTCTTTTAGTTTACTTGTCTTAACCATCTAGTTAAGCTTTTGTAAAACTTTTTTTTTTTTTTGAGACAGGGTCTCGCTATGCAGTTCAGGCTGGCCTTGAGCCCACTTTGTAGCCCAGGCTGGTCTCGAACTTGCAACGGTTCTCCTGCCTCAGCCTCCCGAGTGCTGGGATTACAGGCGTGCGCCACCATGACTTCTCTATTTGCTTCAGAAAGTGATTTAACTTCGGTATAACGTGGAAAAGAGCTTGCGCTCCTTGAGTTACTTTGCGGAGTGCTACCATGGAGGCCGTGAGATCTTCGTTCTGTCCGACCACAGCGAATTCCAAGCTCTTCTTCTTTGGGTTTACATTACAGCGAGTTGCTTGGAGACAAATGGCCAGAGGGAGACTCTCTCATTCCGATGTCAGGATTTCACGTAGAGCTTTAAAGTGATGAGCACCTGTGGACAGCAAGAAAGACTGTAAAAACGGCGTGACGCTGAAAGCTGAGGTTCACGCTTAAGGACGAGAATTTAAAGTGGTTAGGAGCCAACTCAAAGTCCTGTACTTTGTCTAAGAGTAGGTGAGGCAATTTGCTTCAGCGTTTACTCTGGGAACGAGAAATTATACCCGGTAGAAATTATACCTGGCTCTGCTGATTTAGGGGAAAAGACAGAAAAGATGGAAGAGCTTAAGCAGGACTAATCAACTGTGTTAACTTCCTTCAGGCAAAATATTCTACCAAGCTGGGTGTGGTGGCAGTGGACACGCTGTAAGCCCAGCTCTCAGGAGGCTGAGGCAGAAGGATTGTGGCCAGTTCGAGGCCAGCCTGGGCTACAAAGTGAGCTCAGGACCAGCCTGAACTGCATAGTGAGACCCTGTCTCAAAAAGACAAAAACAAAAACAAAAACAAAACAAAATATTCTACCAAAGGTGAAAATTAAAACTAAAGTTGATTACCATATATCAGTTATTCTCATTACATTTGATAGCAAACAATATATTTTTATTTAAATGATGCTTTGTTTTTTAATGTCTGATTTTCTTTGGTTTTATTAAATTAGTGTCAATGCTCTTAATTCAGACCAGTCAGTGGAAAAACACATGGATGCATTTGGAGGTCTAATTGCAGCCAAAGCACCTCTTGTGATATCTGAAGTCTCTAGAACTATATGAATTTGAGTAAAAGGCTGACATCCAGTCTGAAATAAGTGTTGAAAAGAGGATCCTCTAGGCTGGGGCATCTTTCTTACATCTGGCCCATGAATTTTGCCTGGAACGATCGGATGGCTTGTGGTAGAACAGATACACCTAACTAAAAACACCTAGAAGATAGCCATTTAACTTGGGATGTTATGACCCCAACAACAAAAATTTAAATGAGAATAATCAAATCGATACTATGAAATGATACTCTATCACTAAGAGATACTACTAAAATCAAATTTTGATTTGATTACAACCCACACTAATCTTCCAGGATTAAAATACGATCCTGGGCTTGAAATACGATCTTCCTGCCTCAGCTTCCCAGAATTCTAGGATTACAGGTGTGCCTTAGTATATCTGGCAATAATTTTGGCGTGTTTTTCTCACTGTTGTATCTCTAGAGCCCATTATGTTTCCTGCGATTAGTGTCTGTGTTGAATTTCGTGAATGGTATTCAGAATACTGGGCCCATAGGAAAGGAAAGTTGAATTTCTTCAATTGCAGAGATACTTACAAGAAGGGACATGGACAAGTGGAAGCTCACACTGGCCTGTCTTGTTTGGTGGTTGTTGAATTAGGAGGGATAAAACTTAAATCACTGGGATTCACGTCATGGGGAAGTCCATGTACTAGGAAACACTAGACGTAATGATGAAAAAATAGAGATTTCCTGTTTAATTAGAAAATTTTAACTTCTTAATTGTGATTTAGTTACACCCACAGTGTAGTTCCCATCAATTTGTTTCTTTCTTTCCTCCAGCTCTCATCCATCCTCACTTTTCTCTCTTATTTTTTTCTTCTTTTCCTTCTCTTCAATACTTTTATTCAAATGTGCCAGGCTACTATAAAAATTACTTTTTTTCAATATCATGCGTTCTTCTGGAGAGAGTAGTTCGATCACACTGACAATCTATGATGTAATCAATTCAAAAATAGGCAGGAAAAGATTTTACCTCTATCCACAATCTCAGTACAATCTGAAATAAGCCCAGCAGTGAGATGCAAGAGCGAGGTAAATGAAAATTCTCAGTATAGGGATGTTTTTACTTTAGCACATTCTCTAATTGTCAAGAAATATTTACTAATTCGAAGGTTGGTTGAAATCTCTCTTGATCCAAAAACAGTATGTAAGTAGATAATCCATGCGTCTCATTGTCACAAATATTATGTGCCTAAGATGTGCTTTTTTCCCCAATGGTTGTGATGTTAGCTGACTAAATTGTGTGAAAATGAATACTGTAGATTTATGAGATGCTCCACAGAAATGTGTTTCCCTTGTGTTTTATATTCGTTGCATTTTAATGTCATCGAACATGCCCTTGTTCTTGTATCCATTTCTGGTCTTGTATCTGGTGGGAATTTATAGTGCTCAGATTTATTTAAATTATGCTGATGTATTTGATCTTTCAACATGCAGTGCATGGTAAAAATGGGTGGCTGTCCATATCCATAAATGAAATATGGAGGAAAAGACACACTGATAAATTCTCTACTAAGCCAGGTTTAATTAGATATGAAAAGGGGTTAAAGCCTAGCAAAGTTTCCACTCCTAAGTGTTACAGAGATCTAAAATCAGAAAACAGACATAGATATTCAAATATACATTATAAAACACTTTCTGAATTTTGTAGATGACAGGACAAGAAAATACTTGGAATTCAGCCAAACCACTTGTTGAGGAGAAACTCCTCTTCATTACTTCTTTCAATTTCATCTTATAAATAGCTTAGGAAAACCGCTTTGTCCACCAAAAAGGTAACTAAGCTCATAAAACTACCATTCCTGCCTCCATCAGACCTTTAAAGCTGAATCTGTGTTATTCCTGACCCACGTTTGACATAGCTTTGTTTGCTAGTTTTGGACTTTGGGCGGACCTTTATGATGTTATGTGTAAACAGTCTTACATCGACTGCCCTGGAGTCTCTTGCAGTTTGAATGAAACTACTGAAGAATAATAATGTTCTAGTTTGTATTTTATACTCATTAAACATCATTGGATCGTATTGAGTTCACTTAAAGTGAGCTACAGTCTTACTACTTTCAAGGTCTCTGTACATATGCACAAAAGTATGTTTCTTCGTCACAGGAGCCTATATCACCCCTTTCCTCTTTTCCATGTCTGTCCACTGTCTTCGTCTGTCTTCTCCCCAAACAGTGGCTGAAGGAGGGGTGGTCCCATGACAGTAGCTGCAGGGTTGGGAAGACAAGTCGTAACACATGGTGGGATAAATGTCACACAGCCCGCCCACTCCTTCCTTCCTTCTCTCCCTCCCTCCCTCCCTTGCTCCTTCCTTCCCTTCCTCCCTTTTTCCTTCCCTCTCTCCCTCCCTCCTTCCCACCTTTCTTCCTTCTTTCCTTCCTTCCCTTCCTCCCTTTCTCCCTCCCTCCCTCTCCTTCCTTCCTTTTCTTTTTTCCTTTCCATCTTTCTCTCCCTCTCTCTTTCTTTCCTTCCTTCCTTCCTTCCTTCCTTCCTTCCTTCCTTCCTTCCTTCCTTCCTTCCTTCTCTTATCTTTTTGAGACAAGCTCTCACTGTGCAGTCCAGGCTGGCTTTGAGCTCACTTTGTAGCCCAGCTTGCCTCAAACTCAGAGCAATCCTCCTGCCCCAGCCCCCTGAGTGCTGGGATGACAGGTGTGTGCCACCACACCCAGGCCCTCACTCTGTTTCTCCCTCACCCTCTTGCTTCCTGGCACTACCTGCCTTTTTCATTCCTCTATGAAAAAATAAAATTTCATAACCAAATAATGAGAATAACAATAGTTATTACACCTTGTATCATTATCTTCAAAGTATACATTCAGAGTACAAGGTAAACCAAAAAGATTCTCACAAAAATAAATCGATAATAAATAAACAGATAATAACAGGAAACCTGCCTTTTAGATCACCTTTTATCAAGGGATTTAGAACAGCACAGACATGAGCAGTGTTCGCTCTAACTAAGGCTGTGGGAATTGTAGTCTTGCCCATATCTGTTTTTTAATTATACAAACAAATTAGCCTCTGAAATTTAGGAGTCGATGAATATGCTAAATGCTTTAACTCTCTTAAAAACAGCAGCAAATGCAGTCAGTGTGTTACAGTCAAACACATTTTCATATAATTTAATTATATGATATTTAATATGCTACCAAAATGCTAAAAGAAATGATAGCATAAGAATACTATGTCCCTTAGAGATTTATTTGTAAGTTCTGCATTTCACCAATTCCATTATGTACTGTACCGGAAAAAAGTTTGGATAGTGTACCAAAACTTCAGAGTTTCTTATAACTGCCTTAGCACACACTTCCTTAAGCTTTTGCATCTGTGTTTTGCTTTCTTTCACTTCCTTACAATTTTTCTGAACTTGCATCAATACTTCTGCACCTCCACACTTTGCTGCTGTCTTGCTAATGCCCTGATTTGTCATTCAGTGTGATAACTATGGTGTAGTGGATTGACAACGGGTGGTCAATTTATAACTCCCAGCTGAACTGAGTAAGCGTGGTTCTGGGTGTGGGAGGCCCACCTGGGGATTGTTGCCAGCAGCATAAGAGGCAGAACTGGAGGAGAGGCTAGGCTGCTGGGAGTCGAGAGAGGCTGTTGGAGCTGGTAGAAGCTGTAAGGAGCTGTTGGTTCTGTTGGAGGAGCTTGTCATGCTGGCTTTCCTGATGAACTTGGCTGTTTTCCTCCTCCGAGGAGCTTGGGACCTTGTTGGCACTGAGAATAGTTTTGGTTCACTTTGGGGAAGCTCTGTCTTCACTCTGAGCATCACTTCCTGGCTCTGGAAGGCAAGAAGGTACACAGCTCAGTCTCCTGGAGAAGCTTGCTGCATTGGTTTTCCTGATGGGAACTCAGCTGTCTTCACCATTGGAGGAGTGCGGGACCTCACTGTTGCTGAGGATGGCTGTGGTACTTTTCAGGGGAGCCCTGGTTCTTACTTTGCATGTTGCTTCCTGGCTCTAGTACATACTCCTCTCCCTGCTAGCACAGATCCTTCATCCTGCTGGCACAGACTTCCTAGATTCCACCACTGACCTTTGGGCCTTTGCAGCACAGATCCATGAGAGAGGCCTGCATGAGATATTGTTATGGGCTCTGGGCCTCCAGTTGGACTTGTGGGAGGCACTGGTGTGAGCTCTAGGTCTTCAGCTGGACTCATGCAGGACATTTTCATGGGATCCAGGACTTCAGCTGGATTCTTTGGTGTTAGTATGTGGACAGATTTCCTGCACTCTTTTGTATATCATTCTTTAGGTGACTATTATAAATAATCTTAAAAATATGTGTCCTGTATTATATTGTTTCACCTTGCAAAATAAGCCCCAAACCAGAATATATGGTCATCTCCAAAGCTACCGTGGTGTCTGCAGCTGTTTTTACAGACTATGTAAGTGTTCTCAGTACACACACAGAAAGACTCCACACTACAGTGTTATCATTCTATGTTACTTCCTCCTGTGTTTTGAATGTTGGATCCATTCTCCTATTCTTATTTGGAAATATTTCCCTTCAATCACAGCTTCCCACCAATTAGTCTACATTTTCATTGCACCTTTTTTCTTGTATGTTTATTCAAGGCTCTACTAACATTCTGTGCTCCTCCATTTCATTTATTAATCTAAAGACTCAATGGTGAACTAGTGTTTTGATTTCAGTCTTCTCCAAGATAAAAATACCTGCTCCTCTGTTCCCTTTCATTTTTGTCTCCACTTTCAATTTGAGAACACCAAACATTTTCTTGGAAAATGCTCTTCCCTTGACTTTAGTAAAAATAACAAACTACTTCTTATATGTCTGTCGAGTGTTTTACACATACAGGTCGACAGAGATAATGCTCAAAATGATCCTGTGAGGTAGAAATCATAACTACCCCTATTTCACAGCTGAAGAGACAGAGATGGAAGAAGCCATTCCCCCAGGTTTTCCCGTTGGCGGGTTTTGACTTGTGTTGCTGTTTTTCTTGAAATGACTCTGCTACTATCTTGTTCTTGATATTAGTTTTAGTACCATCTTCCATGAGTGGCTGTTGTGTTAACCTTTAAAATAAAAATACACATTTCAAAACAATAGAGTTGTACATCGCTAAATTCTTCTAAGAATTACAAATCATACAAAGGTGTACGGGAGGAAACATGAAAGCCCTCTGTTATCTCCTGTCCCACTCTTAGAGCCGACTCAAGAGCACGTGTAATTCCAAAAATGGGATGAAAATGTATGTTATTCCATGACTTGACGTTTCACTTAATAATAAGCTTAGGAAAATAAGGGAATTCAGTTTTTTTCTTAAATTTGCAACCTGCAGATCTGCATCATTTAATGGCAACCTAATAACCATAAACTGCAAGCAGCAGATTTTTAGGTTCTTTGCTCAATTTTATTATAAAGAATGATGCAGTAAGTATTCTTGTACAATAACTATTTGTGAACATACCATTGAGTCTTTCTGTGAAACAAATTCCCATGGATTGAATTATCAGGTTAGCAGGCTTCGGGTCACTTACAGTGTTGGTAAATGTTGACGAATTCACTTCTGAAAAACTACACCCATTCAGATAGCCAGGGTACATCGGAGACCACAGTTTTTCACAGCGTTTTGGTCACTGAAGATTAACAGTAATAAATTGTGTCCTTATGGTGGGAAACGTTTTTATCTTCTTTGGTTTGCAATTCCTTGATTTAAAATGACCATATGTAGTCAAAACGTGTGGGTGTACATTCTTATCTCAGCACTCTGGGAGGATTACAAGTCTGAGCTCAGCCCGGGGGAGAGCAATTTAACAAGATCCTGTCTCAGAATTTTTAAAAAAGTGCTGGGGATGCAGCCTGGTGTAAAGGCCTAGGGTTCAATCCTCAGTCTTGGAAAAAAAAAAAGGAATATATTTCTACATTTCTTGCCTTGTCTCATTAACTGTCCATTCAATTATTTCTTTTGTTATATCCTCATTAATTTATAGGAAATATTTAAAAATTGTTATAATTTTTAGAATTACATTTTATTAATTTTGGGGGCTTTGCTTTCTAAGCAATTACTATTTCTGCCAGCTTCTTGAGTTAAAAGTTTAATTCATTTGTTATAATATGTTCAGTTTCCTAACAAAGATTTATGCTTCCAAATTTTCCTTTCAATCAACCTTAGGAAATAACTCCAAGCAAATGTGTACAGCAGAATCCACTCATATATGGGAAGCAACATGTAGTTGCAAATTCTTGAATTGATATCTGAGGTGAATATTTGTGTAGGAATAAGTATAAAATTGTGTTAATTTGAAGTTACACATACATTATTAAAGCTCAACCATAACTAAAGCATTTATTTAGCATCTATGCAAAATACTTTCAATTAACATTACATTTTATCATTAATTATTTTTAGGATGGCAAGAGTATGCCAATAATAAAAGCAGACCAACTTTGATTTATTGTTGGTTAGAAATAGTCCCTGGATAATATGCCTTTTATTCCTACAGGTAGCCTTTGATATTCTGGGAGAAAGAGAAAAAGGAAGAAAACAGAAAAAAATAAAAATAATGATAAAAATTAAATAATAATTGTCAGAAGAATGGATATTAAATGTTTTCACCACAAAGAAATGGTAAGTAATGTGGTGACAAATATGTTATCAATATGATTTAATCAACCCCCAATATATACTTAATATAAATTCACATTTAATCCCATAAATACATGCAATATATCAAAGACTGATACAGATTTTCAATATGACCTCTAATATTTATCTGCTTCAAAAGAAGATAAAAGAGGCAAAACCTATGCAGTGATCTTTAATAATATTTTAGTATATTTCAGAAAACTAGACAGTATAGCTATTATAGACATACAATCATTTCAAGTTAAGCCATTAATTGTAAACATTAAAATATAATTAAATGATATCTATTATATGTATTCATATTTCATTAAAAATGAAATGTCACCATGTATTCTTACAGAGATAAAATTTTAAAAGATTTTTTGTGTTCCTACAGGGTTAAGGTTATTTTAAAATTTATTTTTAGTCTCGCACATGAAAACATAAAAGTTGTGTGCCTTACTGTTCTGTTATGTAACTTTTTATTGTATTTGAGATTGGACAGAAGGTTTGGGCACACTAGGCAAGCACTGTACTACTGAGCTATATTCCTACCCCTTTTAAAATTATTCATTTTGGGACAAGGTTTTGTTAATTTGTTCAGGCTGGGCTTCAACCTGCCATCCTCCCCTCAGCTTCTGGGTACCTGTGGTTCTGGGCATGTGCCGCCACACCTTGCTTGATGCTTATACACATGACACATAGTTTAAGTCAGGTTCACATAGTATCTATATCCTCAAATATTTATCAGTGTTTATACTAAAATCATTCAAGATCCTTTCTTCTAGTTCTTTGAAATGTACATTATAAACAGTCATTTCATGATTGTTATATGTAGCTACACCTCTCTAGAATTTCTTACTTGTATCCTACCATGACTTCCGTGATCAGTGTATCCCTATACCTTCCTCTCTCCTTCCCTAAAGTAACCACCATACTAACATACCAAACACCACACTTAACCTCTTGTGATTATCTTTCTGTGTCTGACTTATTTCACTTCACCTAATGATGGTTTGTTCCACCCATGCTGTTGCATGGCTGAGTAATATTCCATTGTGTGTATGCACTGCCTTTTAGTTGTAACATTTTTCTGGTGGAATTTTTAGGGCTTTCCACATGTCGGATCATATCATCTGCAAACAGACACAATTTAATTTCTTTTCCATATTGGCCACATTAAATTTTTAAAAATTGATTAAATTTTCTGAAGATCCAGGGTCTCACTATGTTGCCCAGGCTGACCTTGAACTCCTGGGCTCAAATGATCTTCTTGCCTCAGATGCCCAAGTAGCTAAGACTACAGGTGCCTATCACTGCACACAGCTGGATGCCTTTTGCTTCTTTCTCTTACATAATGGTCCAGCTAGAACTTCTAGTACCACGCTAACTATACGAGGGTAGTGAGAGTAGATGATCTGGTTTGGTTTCCCATCTTCATGGACATTTTCACTGTGAAGTAGAAGTCAGCTGTGGAGTTGTCCCATATACCTTTTATCATGTTATCCTATTTTTCTTTTCTTTTTAGTTTTTAAGGATTGTCTCTGTTATTTGCTTAGCTTCCTATAGTGATTTTATTCCTTTTTAATTTTCTACATTAATACTTTTAAACTTTGTAATTGTTTGTAATTGATCTTCCTTCTTCTACCCTTGCTACCTACCAGACAATTTCCAATTCAGCAGTGGACATTGACCCCATTAAAATGCAGATTAGTCCATGTGCCCCTTTTTGCATAAAATCCTTTGCTCAGAGTCAAACCCTTCCAGTTTGCTCTGTTTCCTGTTCCCCTCCTCCCATGCCTGCTTGGCATTTGCTGTCCTGGCTGTGCCCCTCAATCCAGTCTCAGGACTTCTGGGTCTCCGGGGCCTCTGTGCATCTTCAGGCTGGGCTGCTCCTCCCTAGGCCTGCCCACTGTTGCCCTCATTCCCATTTACTCTTGGCTCCCGTGTCTTCTCTCAGCGGGCTCGTCCTTGCCCTGCTTATCTGAAATTATAAGCATCCTCAATTTTGATTGAAATTGTATTGAACCTATAAAGCTATTCTCAAATAAATAGAATTGTAAAACAATATTTAGCTTTCTTATCTGCAGAAGAGGTATGCTTTTTCATTTATTCAAACATTTCGTATTATAGTACTTATACTTTTCTTTCCAAGGATCTCACTCATAGTTTAAGTTTATTCTAGGATATTTGTTTATTGCTGTAGAAATTATTGTCGATAAGCTTCTATTTCATTGTATTTTCATTTTTATTTGTATGACACTAGAAAATTGTTACTGTATATTCATCTTGCCTTCCAAATAAATTTTGA
Source organism: Chinchilla lanigera (assembly GCF_000276665.1). Taxonomy (NCBI): domain Eukaryota; kingdom Metazoa; phylum Chordata; class Mammalia; order Rodentia; family Chinchillidae; genus Chinchilla; species Chinchilla lanigera. The sequence goes on along the minus strand of NW_004955418.1, from coordinate 23,695,552 downwards.
ATTCAATTAGTTCTGATCTGAAGTGCTTCTATTATGCAGTCTGGTATTTATTCAGATAATATGCAAATAATAGTTTGCTCCTTTCCTTCTGTATATTTCTTATTTTTGTTTTATACCTCACTATGTCATGCAAACTTTTAGAATAATGTCAGAAATACAGGTAAGGCAAAGGTAGTACTGCTTTTAGACAGCAGAAAGACACAAAAGATTCGGATAACCTAATTCATATGTTCTTCCTTAAAAACCACACAAAGAAAACTGAAGCAGCTGAATGCCGGTAGGAACGATACTTTCAAGGTAACTGAGGTGCGGAGGATGCTCGCAGACTAGGAGACACCTGTTGAGATTGGGGTTGGACAGGTGAGAAGTGGCAGTTCAGTCTCTGCCAGGCTAGGGAGAAACCAGTCAAACTTTCCGCAAAGCTGTGGGCTGGCACATTGCATTTAAGCCGAGAGGCCCCCCCCAGTGAAAGTACAGTCCTCTCCGCTCAAGTCTTTCAAACGTGATCTTGCTGAGAAGGCAAGGGCTGTGGAATTGGGTGGGAAAAGCCTGAAGATATCACGTCTTGTGGGTGTGATCTCCTCACAGTGCATTTTCCTGATGACGCGGTCTCTAGTCCTGTCAGGATTCTTTCTATTTTAGAGCTTCTCACACAGAGCAGTGCCTGAGCCTGTTAAAGGCTTTGTGGACCAGAACTTGACCGTGCTTGGGGGCCATTTAAAATTAACTGGCTTGCTTTTACGAGAGAATTCACAAGGCTTAAGTTGGGTCTCCAAGAATAAAATAAATAACCGCGATGTGCTGACCAGTAAAACTAACCTGTAACGAGGGCTCAGAACATAGGTTTTATTTTATTTTAACTTTTGCTTTAAATACATTTTCTAACAGACAATCAATTCAGCGGTGGTTTAGGTCTGACACCTTGGAAATGTTTCCCAGAAAGGAGATTCTTGCTTTGCCTAGGTGACTTATCAAGGAAGTTTTCTCAGGAAAGTGAGAGCGGGCGGATGGGGCAAGGGAAAAGACAACATGGTCTGGGTGGGAGGCAGGCTCAGTCTGGCTCTATAGCATCTCAGGGCACAAGGGACACGGCCGTGTCTATGTCCCTGTGTCAGTCTACCATCTTTGGAGGCCTCCTCCATTTGAGACCAGCAAGGGTTCTTCTACTCTACTATTTTCATGGTTTCAATTTCATATTTCATTTTTCTTTTTACATTTACATTTCTGATCCAAATGGTGCTATTTCAATGTGAGGCATAGATATTGAGTTTCCCTAACTTCATTTATTGAATTACAGATCTTTTCTACACTAATTTATGACTCAACCTATACCATATGCTAAATTCTTATATATACTTGAATCTATTTTTGAACTTTCAAAATTCTTGCTTTTATTCACAAACCCAGTATACTACATTGTTTTCACTTAGTTTTACAATAGAATTTAATACTTAGCAGGTCTAGTCCCCCTTATTGCTATATATTTTGCAATTTGTCTATTTGTGCTTATTTTTTTACCTGCAAAAACCTTCAATGCCAATTTCTAGTTAAAAAACTGATTTTTAATTTTTATCAAAATTGTAATGTTTATAAATTAAATTAGAGTTGGGAACCTTGTGATATTGAATCTTCCTATCTAGATCACATAATGTATCCTATTTCCATGTGTTCTTTTCTTCTCCAAAGCAGCTTTTTAGAAGTTTTTTCTCCTACTCTTGCCCATTTTAATTGCAGTTTCAATTTACAACTTTTTGTTTAATTATAGGAAAGACAAAGGTTTCTATTTCTTTATTACATATGTAAATGGTTCTGAAATCTTAGTTTGTGATGGTATAATAGTTCTACTACAGTGTCCAAACTATAATTATACTATCTACAATGATATGCAATCATTACCATTTTTTATACTGATTCTTTCTTTGTCTTTTATACCTCTACTGACTAGTTTCTGCAGAAAAATTTCAAATAATCCGAGTGGACATCCCTGCCTTGATCTTGACTTTCATCGACAAGTTTCAGTGTTTTTCATTAGGCGTGAGCTACTTGGACATTTTCCTACTTCTTTACATTATTTCCGGTACAGAGAGGACAACTTCTCACAGGGTTTGCCCTAGGCTGTTCAGCAGAAGCGCAGGCCTTAGCTCTCTTTCTCTTACTTACTTCTTTACAGACCCAAGACTCCCTGACCCCTCACCGGCCCTCGACTGCCTTTTCTTCTGAAATGCAGCCCCAGTGCAGCTGAGGTTAACTGATCACAAGTTCTGGGTCCTCCTCCCACCCCTGGTCTCCGTGATGCAGCGGCATGCAGGGAGTTTCTGAAATTCCTACCATTGCCACACTTAGTGTGGGGTCCGGCACTAGGAGTGGCTGGTGAAAGGAGCCCAGTGATGATTGTTGGGAGTATAGGACATTAGCAGCCGAGGTGGAGAACTCTGATCGTTAGGAAACAGGAGGCGAGAGGGACCAGGCTGGGAACCTCCCTTCACCCCTTCTCCCAGTGAGGACATCAAAGCATGGCCCAGCCTTGTGACCTTTCTGGAGAGGTCCTGGAGCAGGAGTGTGCCTATTACAATCTTAATTCTCTTTGCCTAGGAGGACAACGTCCTGTACTTCTAAAATTTAAAAAAACGTTTTTTCTTTCCAAGTCATGACTTGTAAAATTATCTCCTCTTTTAGCCTGGGTTCAATCAGAAGCCAAGCCACTGGGAATAGTGTGGAATGAGGTATTTATTCTAGTGGTGTGAATCTAAATAATTGCGGTGATTATAAAAATAGCCTTATTTTGGCCATTTCTTCAGTTTGGTTTTTATGAGGCTCCTGAAGACACATGGTTAGCTATGGGGGAGAAAGAACGAGTGAATTGATGACCTTTAAATTGAGTGTAAAGGAGGTAGAAAGGAAACTTATCAACATAGGTTGTAGGAGGAAAGGGTGAAGGAAGGAAAATTGAGTGGTACACTCACAAATAGATGTACAACACAAGAGGAAAGAAACACTGTATTGCAGTCCTCATTCTTACACCTGGCTCATCAGTGTAGATGGTATTTACAACCCTTCACTCACTCCCACTTCCATGTTCCCCTTGCCACCAGCAAGCATCTCGGCTCTCTGTGGTTTCTTACCCTTGAGAGACCAAACTCTTCACTCCTGGTGGTTTGCATCAGTTCATTCTTTCCTCTGTTGGGTTGCTCTAGTTTTCCATTGATTTGACTAGGAAGAGTATGAAAAGGGAAGGAGCTCCACATTTCAGACAGATTCCTTCTTACCCTTGTTTTATAGTAGAAGCCAAGTTTCCTCCTCCTCCTCAAGACAGACAGGTAAATCACTGCAGCTAATAGCACACCCTGTAGTTTACCTCTTAATTTACTGGCATAGAAGTGTAAAGTCATGATGTAGCTGCCTCAGCTTTCAGGTTAATGAAACTCTTGCTGTATCCTTACTGAACTATTCCATTTTTGGGGGAAAGGGAGCTAAGACTTCTAGACTCACAGAGGCCAAATTTATGGAGATGAGAAACAGAAATTGTACAAGTTTACTACTAAAGGTTAAGTAATATAAGTATTCATATTTCCTCCTTTGGGCCCTGGATCCTTATATCCTTGCTGTTGGAGGTGCACCACCATATAGACTTTGCAGATCTAGAACATAGTCTGCGTCCTTGAGGATGTTTCCCAGCACTCAAGACCCTGCCTCTCAGTCAGCTCTCATCTGCCTTGGAAAGCACATTACATTACTCTACCAAAGGATCTGCTTTAGAGCGGTGGTAAGACCAGGAATACCCCAAACATTGTCACACGGATGCACTTTATTTGCTGCTACATGGGTTCCATGGCTAGAAACAATGTGAGGTGCTATTCTGTCATGATGGATAAGGCATTTCAAATTCTAGTTATTCTGTCATGATGGATAAGGCATTTCAAGTCGGTAGTTTTGGTAGAGGCATTGCAGACAGAGAAGGCAAAGTCACAGTCAAAGTGTTCATTCTAGCAAGAACAAAGAATTACTTCCTCCTGGATGGAAACAATCCAATTTCTCAATCTACAACCAAGTGCCTGGGTGTTCTTTTGCAGTGTGATTCCATAAAAGGGCTTCAATGTTGCTCTGCACTTTTGGAAGATAGAGTCCTCGGCCATTGGCTGTGGGCATCTAGATCTTGATGGATGGAGGTCTATGCCACCTCCTGTTATCTATATACGATCTCCTAGCCTGCTGCCATAGCAACTTTTTTCATTATCTTGCTGAACAGTACACCAAGAGGCTAAGAAACATATCGGCTGATATCTTCAGATTGAAGAATCCATGGATTTATTAAAACCTTCTACTCCTGAGGCCATTCGCTGGTGAGCACTGCTCATATTGTCTATTTCGCGTTGATGATCTCCGAATAGTGGTAACTTCATATATTCTGTTTGAGCTTTTACTTTCTTACTAATAGTCTTTAGTGTTTTTGATATTCTGTTTATCATAGCAAACACTATATATGGATATGTCTATTATCACATCTATTTTACATATAAAATGAAAATAGATGTCTCTTCTTTATGTGTAAGTTCTACGAGTCAGCACTCATTAAATTCTATGGGGTGAGGGAGGAGGAGGGTCCACTTCTTGTTCTGTGTTCCCAGGTGACTCTTCCTGGCCATGTGTGTAGAGCAGACTGGCTACTTGTTTTCCTAAGTGAGACTTTATTCAGGATATGAGTCACTATAGAGGAATTTATTTTTGAACAGATATGACTTTTACTGCTTTTGTTTCTTTACTGTGTCATAGAAGCATGTTACTTTTAATTATTTGCATTTGCAGTACTCATAGTTTATCTTTCTTCAAAAAGATTCACCATGGCTCTGAGAGAACAGCTCTTAGATTTCTCCCTTACCTAAGCTCCCCCCTGGTTGTGATTGTGATCCTGCACTGCACACAGGGAAAGCAGAGAGGGGAGAGCAGGTCTCCCCACTTAGCTGTGCTCAGACCAGCTCTCCAATTAATTATGCGACCATCACTCCTGCTGTCTGCGTTTGTTGACTTTGAGCAGGGAGCTTTTCCTTCGGCTCCCTCTGAAAGGACCCATCTTAACCCTGGACAAATATCCTACATTTAAAGTTTGACATAATAGTTTAAAAGGATCAAGAGAATTTTATTTGCATAAAAGCAATGTTAAAGCAAATCCCAGAATAAAATTACTCTGGACCAATTATATTTCTTTATGGTTAGAGAGGCTATAAAGTCATATTGTATTGTTACTATCCCTCTATCCATGTAATCCTAACGCCGGCACCTACTTTTAGGATAACGTTGGGCAAGTTACACAATTTTCATGTTCCTCAAATTTGCCTTTTATGACTCTCAATGGTGTTCTGAAATTAAATTAGTTGAAATTTGTTAAAAGTGATGGGAATCATACCTAGCATAGACATGCTCAAAATTATTTTCTACCTTCTTTTACATTAAACAATTTAGGATTATACAAATGTCTTTGAGCTTTTCACCGTTATACTGCTGCAAGACTAACATCTAAAAATAAGGCCTTATGCAACACGCTTGAACTCGGAGAAGAGTCACAAGCACAGTAAAAATAACTTTTCACCGGAATTATCCCAGAATTATTTTTCTTCCTGGTGTCTCACAATCCAAAATACTTGCATGTGCACTTACAGCAAACAAGTGTACTTTCAAATATAATCATATTACTATCATCAAAAGCAAAATGCTGATACTGACAATTTGCATATAAAACTCCCAGATTCCATTCAAGTTTCAGCAATTACTTTTCAGCTGTTTTTTGTAGCATTAAAAGGTCCAATTCAGACTTAGGTGCAGTGTTTAGTAGTCATACTTCCTTCAGTCTTGGTCTTTCTATGGCTTTTGAGACCTTAATACCTTGGAAGATTACAGGACAGCTACTTGGAGAGTGTCACTCAGTGGATTTGTGTGATGTTTCCTCGCAGGCAGATCCAGGTTATCCGTCTTTGAAAAAATACTGCAATAGCAATGCTGAGCTCATCTCCTTGCATCCTCCAAAGTGATACATAAGTTTTCGTTTGTCCCATTGCTGCCGGGGATATAGCTCAGTGGCACAAGTGCCTGCTTGGCAAGCCCAAGGACCAGAGTTTGATTCCCGGTACCAAAAAAAAGAAAAAAAGTTTATTTGTCCCATTGCTGTTGAAATCCCTCTGACCCTTCCATAGGTGATGTTTGCAAGGACATCCATTTTAAATTTATTCTTTTACCTTGTAGCTAATAAGTACTTTGGAGAGTGTTTCTAATTTATTCATTCACGAGAATGGACTAGGTTTCCTATTTTATTCAACAGGCTGTAATCCATTGGCATCATTGTTTTCTTGGTGCTCATATTGTTTTAGAGTTGATCACTGATAGCTCCTTGAGGCTGATTCCTCTTTTGTTTTACCTCCACCTCATTGCTCTAGGAAGATGTCTTTGTTTTATAACATCAAATGTTCCAGGCACATCTGAACTTAACTGCCCCAGCCTCGGATCCAGACATTTCTCTCTTAGGACCCTTAGTTCCTTTAGGTAGATAATGGTATTTAAATTCAAGTTCTAATGCTCACTACTTTTACTGCTTTGGGGGATCTTCCCTAGCACCAGGTCTTCTATGTGGAGAGTGCTAAGGACCATGTGAACTTCTATTTCTGTTTTTATGTATTGAAAGTTAGTAGCTCACTCCTAGCCCTGACTCCAGACCAATATGACAAGGTTCAATGTTTTGTTTCTCTTCACATGTTTGGTTCTTTTTTTTCTGAAACTGACAATGTAGCAAGTTTTCATGCATTTACTTGCTCATTCTCTCTCGCCCAATCCTCCCGCCATGTGTGGAGTCCCAACCCTGCGCATCTCTGGCACCTCTCTCTGTGGGTCCCTCCTTCCTCCACTGATCCTTCAACCCTTGCCCTCCCCTGCTTCACTGCGTACAAGTTGTCTTCATCCCATCTGGGCCCTGAAGCTCACTTTGGTGCAGTTTCCCATCCCACAGGGACACTCTCTTTGTTCCTTTTGGGGTTCAGTTCTCTTCACCGAGCCTCTATCCTCTGCTCCTATCATAGGTGGGCTCACCTCACTCTAACCTACCTGATGCCGTAGCTTTGGTGCTGGTCGCTCAGGATGGAAAAAGCACAAGAGGAAAAGAAGCTCTGGAGAGGGCTTTGGCTACTTGAATAGATGCAGGAGTTGTCAGCCAACAAAATGTTAATGACAGAACTCATGCACATCTTGTACTTGTGATCGTATCTCCTCCCTCACAGGATCATTAACACTGTGGTCTTCATAAGCTCAGAGCCTATAGCCAGTTAGAAACATTCATCAACCTGCAAAGTCTCACCTTGAGTTTTATTTGTCTTTTTTTTAATACCTGATGATTTTACTTTTGTTAGCATGTAAATCTAAAATGTTCCCCAAAGTCTCATGTGTTCCAGGGTGGGCTTTTGGAAGGCGATGAGCTGTGGTGCACTGTACTCATCAATGAACTAGCCCACGCATGAGTTCACAGCTGGTTATAGGGCCTGGAGGGAGCAGGCAGACCCTGCAGTGAGACCCGGATGCTGTATTCTTGTGCTCGGCTTCTCCCTGCTCTCTCTGCTTCTTGGCTGCCTTGAACTTTACAGCTTCCCTCCACAGTGCCCCTCTGCCATGCCGCTTCTGCCTGGAGCCACCCAACCATGCACTGAATCGTCTGAGACGTGAGCCAAAAACAGAAATCTTTCCTCCTTGAAGTTGCTGGTGCCTGATACTTCCTTCCAGAGACAAAAAGTCACTAACACACTTTTCTTTTTCATCTTGAATTTATCCATGCATTTAAACATTTTAGTTATATGGTATCTATCTTATGGGTTTGTAATGAGAAAAATATTTACTTATATTTTAGCCTACCATGTGGCCAGAGAGCCCTCTGACACAGTCTTTAAACATTTTTTTCTGTCAGACTTATGTGCTCTCTTCCTGAACCATATCAATCAAAGGAGAGAACTAGAAGGTGACAGATGTTTCTGTTTAGTATTTGGTTATAAAAATGGTTCCAATAGGTACTATATTTAGTGTAGTTCTCATAAAAACAATTTAGCTTGAAGCTTTTTCTCTTAAAATGTGACAGTGCCCTCGATTATATTACTGGCATGCCTTTCATTGTAGCATATAAATTAATATAGAATAATACTGTAAAATATTGAAATGACAAGAGGGACCTCACCTCCAGATTCAGATTTTTACCCAGACACAGTTATCACAGGCAGAATGTACCAGACAGTAGAGAGAGAGGCGTTGAATTGTTGACATTTAAGTTTCAAAATCTATGATGTAAATGTAAGGAAGGAAAAGAAAAGCTATAGTCTATGGTGGTGTTTACTCTTCCTAACAGAAAGCAGACACATGTCTTCGTGATGGGAGTTTTGAAAGGCAGTGGCCACTGAAATGGTTATTGAGTTAGTGGGAGTCCACTGTCTGCGTGAGCGAGGGTCACCCTTCATCACAGGATGGCCAAATCAGGTCCTGCGAGTCTCCTCTGAGCAGACCACACACTTCATCCCTGCTCAGATGCCATGCAGCAAGGACACCATCAGTGCAGTGCTCCTTCAGTGGTGCAGGGTGTGCGTGAACTGGCCTTTGTCTTCCCACCATGGCAGTGGTGCCAGGTTCCTGTACATGGTTGTCCAGATTCTATACCACACAGGCAGGGATTTCTCATGTCTCAGGATGCCCTGGGCACCCATGGATGCCTTGATGTTGGAAAATGTTCACACTCTTGCTGTGCTTTGTTTTCTCCATATGTAAATGATTTGTATATTATGATGATTTTCCAGCGGATACAGTAGAGTTTGCTACTCTAACAAACTCAGCGTATTACAGTAATTTTCAGACAAATGAAATTGTGTCTTGTTCTAACAGGGTTGCTATTTGTTCTTTTCTGGAGGAACAAGGTAATTGAAGATCTTTTTCTGTAACAACTAAATAAGAATATTTTGCTGTTTTTCACACAGATTTTTAGGTTGATGAGTATCTTAAGGTAAAATAAAAGACAGAGAAAATCAGTTCAGTGTCAGTGTGGCTAATTTGATACTTTACTTTTTAGTTTATATTGTTGCCATTTTTTTACTGTTGTTTCAATTTAAATTTACAAGTACTTTAATGATGATATGGCTCATTATGTAATAATCTATATACATTTACCATTAATAATTTACAAAGTGCGTATGTACTAGAACAAATTAAGAATTATAAAATGATGCTTAGCTAGTTCCATTATAGATATTGTTTATTTTTCATATAGATAATTTCATCAGTATGTTCCTGGAACACCAGGGTTGTGTCTCACTGTGATGAGGAATGCAACTGCAGCCTAGAGGGAGGGTACAAGAAGGGTATTTAAAGGCGAGGAAGCAGAGCTCGTGTTGGCCAGGATGGGGCTCTGAGTAGGCTCTCCATGAGAACTCTTTATCCTGGGGACTTCAAGGAGTTAAGAAGAGAGCTCGGGCTGCTGTGTAACTGACATAATCTCCATCCTATAGGAGACTACATAACTTTCAGGGTCCAATCGTGCGATGTTCACACAATGCCCACATAGGGATCCATTACAAATTAACAACTGACTTTGTTACAGTTTAGAAGCTTGATATATCCCCTTTTTATGAGGTACAAGTTCTTTAAAGAACACTCTACATTATTGACAGATATTATGGCTTTGGTGTTCTAGGACCTTAAAAGAAATGCAGAAGAGCTGAAGCACGAACTGCTAATTTTACAAGATCTCATGCGGTTTGCATGCACATCAATGTCTGAGAAGCATCAGTTTTAGATGACATTTATAATTGGAGGAATTACAAAAATGATCGTGATGGTTTATATCTGGATCTCCCGCGAAGCCATATGAGCTCATAGGTGGGGCTTCTGGGAGGTGATCGGATCTTGGGAGCACAATATTCATCAGTGGGATTCATCTGCTGAGGAGTTTGTGATGTTGGGAGGTGAAGCCTGTTTCAGGGGGTGGTCACTGCGGGTATGGCCTGAAAGGGGCTCTCTCCCTCCCCACCTCCCTTGATCTCTCTCTCTCTCTCTCTCTTTCTCTCTCTCTCTCTCTCTCTCTCTCTCTCTCTCTCTCTGTGTTTCTTTCTGTTTCTGACCACCATGCCATGAGCTGTTTCTCCTCTGCCATGCTGTCCTCCCTTGGAGTCAGCCAATTATAGACTGAAACCTCTATAAACTGTGATCCAAAATAATAAACCTTTCCTCTTTAGAGCTGTGTGTGTCAGAGATTGTGTTCCAGCCATGACAGAAGTAACTAAGACAATGATACATACTTCATCTATGTAAAAGTTTACAGTTGGCAATAAACAATAAGCATAGTCAAGAAGAGTGATGTTGGTGGAATTTTTTTATATGAAGAATTAAAAAAGCTGCAGTGTTTAAAAAAACCTTGTTTGACTCTAGTTGAAATATTGCAATATAGTCATGGAAAAAAAAAAGTTGTAATAAGGGCCATAATGCCACTTTTGTCAGAAAGGTGCGTTATTGTGGGTGTGTAATAGCCATGTTTATTTTTTAGAATATTACTCTTGATGAATTATTAATTTTAATTTTATGAATACTAACAGGAAACAATGAGTACTTTAGCAATGAGTTATATTTAAACAATGAGTTGGAATATATTAAACAATGAGTATTTAACAGGAAAAATAAAAAAATTACAGTATTGAACTTTTAATGTTTTTTGAGTGTTTTCAACTTTGACTATTTTTTGGTGTACAAAGTTGAAAATATAACAAGAGAAATAAATTCCTATATGAAGTGCAATGAAAACACCAATAGAACTCTACAAAAAATAATTTTTACTTCAATTGTTACACCTAAGGCAGTCTTTACACATGACAACAGCATTTTGCAAACAAACCTATTGCTTACACTGGCAGCACATGTGTTTTGCTTTCTTGGCCATTTTTTAGGACATACTTGACATCTTGCTGGTCTTGCTGCTCTGTCAGGAGGCTCTTATTAGATTATACAATGTGTAGTTAACAGAAACATAAAATATCAATAAAATAAAGTATTAAAATCTTAACATGTATTGCATGTTTGGAATAAACATCAACATTTCACACCAGCTGTGTACTTGCTTACAAAACCTAAATGATAACATCAAAAATAAATACCTGTGTGAACTACAACATAAATACAAAACAAGAGCTTACCACTAAAATAATCTGTGCTTCAATTGTCACCTCCAAGGAAGTCTTCACATATGGCAACTGCATGTTCCATACACACATCTCTCTTATACTGACAGCACATGTGCTCCCTCCCCTTTCCTGTGTGACAGGTTGTTCTTGTCACCTCTCTTGTTTTCCTGTTTTGTCAGATGCTACCTCCTATATTATACAACATGGTATTAGCAGGAAAATAAGATATTGGTAAAATAAACTGTGAAATATGTAATGAGTGCTTAGAATAAACATCAACATTTTCACATCAGCTGTTTGCTTACTTATAAAACCTAAAACAACCACACAAATAAAACCTATGTGAACTACAATGTAAATACAAACAAAAGTCTACCATAGAAATAATCTCTGTTTCAATTGTCACACCCAAGGCAATTGACATCTTTTTGGTTTTCCTGTTGTAGTACTAGGTCTTTGTGATGCCTGCCTGCCCACCTTTCAGCTCATGGGTGTGTTCCACAATTTTTTATGTAGTTACCTGGGCAGAAACATTTTGTTTTACCTTTGCTGTTAAGTATGTCTTATAAGTTCCAATCCCAATCCACTAAGAAAATTTCTCTGTGGCATTTTGCATTTGTTATTTTTTTTGTAAACTATCAAAATATTTATGGCACATATGTTTAGGATCAAATAAAATATAACCAGTGACCAATGATTTGTGTTTTGAGTGACATCAGAGTTACTGCATAACTCATCAACAACATCTACTCCACCTTTGTTCTTGTTGCACAAAGTTCCCATCTTAGGCTTCCATTTTGTCCACATTTCTCTATCAATATTTCCATCATGGTGCAGTGTTGACATCAGCAGTACCAGTTTGTTTTTCTTTGCCATATACGAAGCATTGTATCTCTCTGAAATCCAAAGATTGTATTATACAATTTTCTGTTTTGAAATTGCAACATTTCATTTGGAATTTCTGCTTTGTTCCTATGTACAGTTCCAACCTTGGTCAACTTGTGCTCTGTTAGCAAATGTAACATCAGTTGGAAACTGGTAAACCAACTGTTGAATGCCACATTCTAATTAGTTTGAGCAATGGGAATAAGTCCGTTTGCATCATTTGGTTTATTACTGTACAAATAAGGATGTGTTCCAAGATAAATTTCTAAATTGAAAGCATAATAAATCTTCACATCTACAATGGTATACATTTTTCTGCCATATTTTGAAGGTTTATTTGGGTATATCCATGAAATGTTGCAAGATGTTCATCAATAGTCATATATTCAGATGGTGTATAAGTTGACAATTACTCACAAATCTCTCAAAGAATGAGAAAATAGCAGCCAGATTATTAGTTCTTTTTCTTTCCTGGTGGATGGTTTTGTCATTGAACCTCAGGCAAGTTTGAAGGAAACCAAATCTCCTCAGAGTCATTGTTATTCTACAAAGCTCAAGCCCACACCTTTTGCTTTTCCAGAAGTCTTTTATATTCCTGTGATTACCATGAGAAAGCCCTGATGAACACAGCAGACCCATGAATGCTTTTAATTCAGCTAGTGAGTATCATAATAGTATCATAATAAATACAATTTTGAGTGTGGCTATTGGTGCATACAGAATGTTTTATTTCTATGTCAGCATTTGTGCGTTTCACAACATCTCAGCATTTTGTCTGTCAAAAACAACTTCCAACATTGAAGGGCAGTGCTGGCATTTTATCCAGTAGGTTTCATCCCTGCCAAGACCCTCACTATATTTTTGGACTTATTTCTAACATTGGATCATTCCATTTGGTTGGTGACAATTTTGTACCATTTTGACTAGTCAAATAGGTACTTTCATTGCTGTTTTCTTCATCATATGTATTGAGGAAGTCTGTATTACCTGTCTGTATCAGCCCATTCTTGTTCCATTTCACTGCCAGTGGAACTTTAGCCTACATGGTCAATGTCAAAGTCATCATTTGTACCATCTGTTCTTGAGTAATCTGGTGATTCACTTTCAACCCCCAAAATGCACAAATCTGCTTTTGCATGTATCATTGTACTGAACTGGGCTACTTCTACCAGAAAAATCAAAAGATAACTTTTTAAACAACAAATCCTAAATGCATAGAAATGTAATAATGAACATTTCATAGGCAAATCTCACTTTGGAGCTCTTGTACCCATCTTGTCATTCACCTACCTAGTAGGTGAATGCACAGATGGTTTTATGCTTTTCCCAGTCACAACTACTGTGAGTCACACCCACATTCCATTACGGTAAATTGCATGTTTAGATAACAGAAGAATTGTGCGGGTGTATTTTACCCCTTGTGATGTTCAGGTATACACACTCAAAATCTGTTAGCTGGCACAGTGTGTAGGTAAAATCCTGTTTTGACACTTTTGCATATGTACACACACCTTGCTGTTCGTCACATCGAGTGGGTAAACACAAGGATTGCGTGCTGTGTCCCCCAGGTACCGCTACTGAGACACACAGCCTGCTACTATTATTCTAAGATACAAATTTACAGTAGGAAAGTATGGGATGGGCTGTTGTAACCCAATGTTATGTGCTACTTATAGACATATTTCTAAATACTTTTGTAGTTTTCAGAACCTGTATGACTTTTCTGAAATCAGTTCCCCTTGGAGGATTTTACTTCTTTAAACTACAAATTATTAAAAAAATCTTAAAGTCAATAATGTCTGAGAAAAGGCTCCTGTCTAATCATATTGTTAGTAGAAGTGGAGACAACCAGAGCAAGTTAGCATCTCAAATTCCATGAACAGTTTATTCTCATGAAAGCAAGAGAAGCAACTATTTTGTAACAATTTATCATATCCTTACGAGTTGACTCTTCATGCTCAGTTTTCTTTTGGTTTAAATCTACTTATTTGAGTTGTATAATTTACATGAAATCAGCTTATTGTTGTTATTGTTGTAAAATCAATTATACAGTCCCTTAAAAATCTCTTTATCAGAGGAAAGAATACTTTTTTAAAAACTTTACATGGAGTTAGCATAAGCATTATCAGTAGCACTAGAAAACCACTTGATGGCAGTTAGTAAAAAGAAGATTCTTTGATGTAGCCCAGGAAAGATGAGACTTCCCTTGTGATTTCTTTTCTTTTTGTCTTTTTTTTTTGTACAGGGAATCGAACTCATGACCGCAGGCAAGCACTTAAGCCTCTGAGCTATACCCTCAGCCCCCTTGTGATTTCTGAATGGCTGAGATGATGGGAGTTTTATACCCTACCCAATAGGGTGTCATCAGCAGTTTACACGGAGCTTCCTGCATTCTATTAGTTTGGAAATGTTATTGCAATAGCTTCTTAGATACTCACTCTGCCTCTTGTGATATTTTGCCTATCTGTAATTAGCACTTACAAAAATCAAGTTTTCTGAAATCAGGTACATGAAAAAATATTTTGGGTAGTGTCTACCACCATTTAGATTTCTGTAATATGCAGTGTGCATATGTGTATTTTTTAATTTTTATTTTGATGACTTCATTTCTGAGGTACCAGGTAATTTTTTTCTCCACATGCTTTGGAAATCATGTGGGGCATTTTAATGTCAACCTACACATTTTTAAAAAGAGTGTGCATAAAGCCTTTCTTGGGATCACTAAGAAAAAAATTCATAAAGTGAGAAAGGGCTTTTTTAAAAACCTTAAGAAGTAGAGTGGAGATTTATCGCGGGGAACTTGCTTCTCTGGAACGCAGCGATATCCATCCATTGGTCAGTCTCACTCACACGAGGCAAACTCCATTACTCGCTGTGAGCAAGAAAAAGGTTACCTGACCCAATTGCTGAGTATTAGCTTTTTTTGTTCAGCTATGAAAAAATTGCTTTGCCACTTAGGTCAGCATCATGATGTAAATCTTAATGAAAGTTTCTGAGATGTGAGAATGAATCAGGCTGTTTGGCCCCCTTGATGCTCTCTTAATCTGCCTTTTTCTTGCTTTATTTCCTTCAGCCTGGTTTTGGAGCACTGATCTCGATGCAAACCATTGGCAGAGCAATTGCCAACTCCGGTCTGATGTTCTGGCTCGCAGGACACCCAGGGGTGTAGACACTGGAGGTCTACGGGCTAGTTTTCTTCCACTGGGGAATTAAAGAGGATAAAGTCAAATTCTCCTTTTAATTCATTTGTGGGATTTAAAAAGAACTGCATCTTATTTGAAGCCGATGTCTTTACTGAACAAGGAATAATGTAATGAGACTAACATCTTGTATAAGACAAAAGTTATGTGGATTATCTTTATCAATTAGTATGGGACACAACACTCCTTAAACTAATTTGACTGTTGAACCCCTATGATCTTTGTAGGCATAGCTATTGAATTAGACTATGCTTTTTGTTATAAGATGAATTATTTTAAAACATATTAAGATACACAAATAATCTAAGAGAAATTTGAATAAGTATGGAAAACACAGATTATCTGTAATCATTTATTCATTCACTCAGTCATCTATTCAAGAACTGCTCATTGGTATGAATGTGCCAAATTCTTCTCTTGGTACCAAGGACTTTATGATGAGCAAGACATATAAGATCCTAACCGTTATGATTATTATGTGACTGTGGGGAGAAGAGAAAATAAATAAACAAGATATTTTGACATAGTGGCAAATGCCATGAGAAAATGAAACAGGGTTTATAAAGAGCTGATTTATTGGGGGAGACCTAAACTGTAAATGGATAGCCTGGGAAAGCCTCACGTGGAGTATGACATATTTGATTGACAAATGAATGACAAAAGTAATCATCCCCTGAATTATATTGGAATAGAGAATTCTGAGCAAAGCATATAGCAAAGTATAAAAGCTTTAGAATAAGAAGACACTCTTAGGAGGAACAATGGGCTTGTGACCCAAAAGGCAAGAGGAAAGGTCCTAGGAGATGAAGTTGGATGGTGGGTTATTAGGTAGGAGTGGATTACTTAGGTAAGTAACAATTTCGGAGAGTAGATTACGGTATGTAACGTGTTCTAGGCTTCCTTAAAAGGAATTAGATTTTATTCTAAGAGCAATAGAAAACCAATTCAGAAATTTTAACTGTAATGTGACATGTCTACTTAACATTTTTTGAAGACCACTTTGGGTGGATCATAAAAATAAAAGAGGAGAAAAAATGAATCATTTAGTCACTAGTATAACCTAGATGAAAGATAATAGTGGTTCTACCTAACAGTGGAGATAAAAAATATGGACTATTTGTGAATATATCTTTAGCTGAGTGACAGAAAATAGAAGAGGAATAAATTTGTTGACTTCAGCAACTGAGTAGACCTGGCATCATTTATTGATCTAGAAAGACTAGGAGGGAAGACCTTCCTGGGAAATTCAAGGGCTCCATAAAGTTTGAAACACCGATTTATGTGTCAAATAAAGAGATACTGCTTTAGAGGCTGGGGGAGAGTCAGAGTTGGGGACACATATTGTGGAATTATCTTTGCACTGCTCCTGTTTTAGGAACACTTTGTTGGTTATCCTAGGGAAGCTGGAATAAGACAAAAGGGAAATGAGGCAAAGGCACAGAGAGACCAAGGCCAAGAGGGTGCAGTATTTGCTGGCAAGCTCTTTGCTTGATGACTGAAGATGTATTTTGGGGGGAGTGTAAAGGAGTATTACTTTGGTGATACTGTCCAAAAAAGGGGAAGAATTGGCCTGCTGACCCACTTTCCTTCTATATTCTTGGTCAAAGTCAGTTCCATGGAACATAACTCTCCTCCATGAGGTGTTCACTCTTCTAACAGGAAGCCACTGGGAAGTTAGAATCCCAGTGATCAAGTTCAGCCAGTGGATAGAAGTGGGATGGCCTTCTGCCTGGACATTGCGGGTCTATAGTGACAGCATCAGCAATAGCAGAGACCTAGCTCCACACCATGAGGTCTGTGCACGGTATTCCTCAGGCTGCTGTAGCTGGAAAGCAAGGCAAGCAGCCAAATTATAAGTCGATGGTGATGCATGGGCTCAGTAGAGTGCTGATGCCAGTGTTCTCCTCTCCCTCTGACTCTCCATCTGGAAGATACTATGCAGATAATGATTTTCCATGGCCATGATAGAGGGAGGCTGGGAAGCTATGGCCATCAGTATCAGAGTGAAGGATGTACATCTTTCACAGCCTCCTTTCTCCCAGTGCGTAATGAAATAGTATTCATTATGTATACATACACATAATGAAGTATTATTCAAGTATAAAAAAGAATGAATCACTCCATTTACAGGAAAATGGGTGGAACCTGAGCCCAAAGCCTGAATCAGAAAGTTAAATATCATATTGTTGCTCTTTTCTGTGAAATTTAAAACATAAATTTTATGGTTTGTGTCTGGATGTCCACCCAAAGCCTCATATGAGCATGAGGGTAGCTTTGCTAGGGCAGTTGAATCTAGAGTTTGTGGTTGGTTCATTGTCCAGTGCTGTGGTTGGGGGTGTGAGTGTAACACTTTCCCTAGGGCGGGTAGCCTGCATACAATATAAGGGAGGAAAAGAGGCTTGCTCCCCCCACCTTTTTTGTTCTTGTTACTTTTTCTGTCTTCTGCTGCCATGCACTGTTGCCCCTGTGCCATTACACCCTGCCTTGGTGACAGCTGATTATGTACTTAAACTGCTACAAAACTGTGAGCTAAATAGACCTTTCCTTCCTTAACCAACACAATACAAATACATGAGTAAAATAAAGGAGAGATTAGGAGAAACTAGAAAGTGGACTTCTGGAAATGGTGGGAAGGATGGGCAGGAGAGGAAAGGAAGGGAAGGTAAAGCACAGGAAACGCTTGAGATAGGTTATGTGCATACACTGACTTTCCCAAGTGAACTTCACTGTTCTGTATTACAAACACACACTAACAAAAAACAAAAGGAAGTTAAAACAACAACTATTTAAAGTTATAACTAAGTATTATCTTTAAGTAAACAGAGCAAATTTTATTTTCAGTTGAATGAGTCCTTTTAGCAGAAAAAAACTGGCCCAGAGTTGTGTACACAGAGACATAGCATAGTGGAATTGCTAGAATTGAAAGGTATAAATGATCTAGTACTACCTTTAATTTGGTTTGGTATATTAGGTACATGAAATTATCAGCATTCTGCCTATGTAGTCCATATGTGTACAGAAAGACCAGAGATCTTGGGATTCTAGAATATCATACAAGTAGCCCATTTTTCTTTGATTTTTTTAAATCTATAAAACAAATTGATTTAATAAGTTGCCTTACTTATTGTGCTTTTTTCTAATATGGGAGAAAAAGAAGGAAAGGAGGAAAGGGAAGGGAAATTGTGGTGAAAGAAACTGAAGATTAATGTTTATTTTTATATACTTGGGGAAAAGTAAATCCTACTTTAAAAAGAATGGGAAGGTTTTCATCTTTTGCAATCATTTGCCTCAATGTTCATGGTAAACATCTACCCTACATTTCCTAATCTGAAAAATTATTAATTAGTCTAGACTCCTCCTCTCCCAGGTATTAACCTTAAAATTTTTGAAATACATTTTAATAAAAGGCACCGATGTATTAATTATGCTTTTATTTCTTTAAAGCTGGCTTTGTGCTTAATTTCTTAACATCTTATGCTGAAAGATTGCTTCCCTATTTCTTTTTACTTTCCTGTCCAGGAATTAATAGAAGCTTTTAAAACTCTGAATTTGCCTCAGGGTAAAGATTTCCTTCCAACTCCTGACTCCAATACATAGTCTTCTAACTATGGCTATAGTCTAACTACTTTGAAATTGTAATTTTGATCCCTTATTCATCCAAAAGTCATTTAGGAATGTGTTCTCAAAATGTTAAAATACTCTGGGGTCTTTCTTACTTAAATTAATAGTGGCCAGGAACTAACATTTATTTTATTAATTTAACTTATAATTAATACATTTACATAATATCTGTGTATTTGTCTAAATATTTCACTGTATTTCCAAAAATTGTTGAAATGTAGATGAAGTTGTCTTTCACTAAATTCATCATTTTATCTCTCACCTTTTATTTTTTCCTTGTGAGTTATCCAGTTTTTAAGATAGTACCATTTGCATGACAAAAATGGATAAAATAAAAATAGATTCAAATTTCTGGATAGCAAAAATTTCTACATGCTTTAACTTGAGGTTAGCTCAAAGTTTGTCATTGGATGTATGTGTATAAAACACTTTCTAACATCTATAGCAAAACTTTAGAATGCACTCAATATTGTGGCTCTTGATTCTTGGATACATCATCAACTTGATGAAATATAATTATTTCTAAAAACTAATTATTTAAATACTTAGAATCCACCAAGAAAGACTGAGAACGATGAACCTGAAGGAGTTCAAATGATTAGACAGATCATTGATGATTTTCCAAAACTTAGTGACTCTGAATTGAAAAACTTTTCTGTGTAAGTCACTGCATTCATAAAGTAATAGTGCATTCTTTCTTCTTCTGCTTATTGTTGGGTGGCAAAATAAAATATATTAATATTTTTGAAATATGTTCAAATGTTGCCAAAATAATATCCAAAGCAAGAATGTCTATAGCCATTTAATCAATGTCAAAATTTAATATTTTAACAAGAAAAAAATCAATTAAAATCACTTTAAATTTATAAAGATCTATCATTTTTAGAGACAGGTAAATGTCTAAAATCATACTAATATTATTTACAGTAAGAATATATTTGAAGTATTAGCATAATGTTGATACCATAACAGATTGTTGAGTGTATTTGCTTGTTCACTTAATATCATTAAGATAAAAATGTCCACTTTTTGTGGATAGGCAGTTTATAACTATTCAAGGATCAATCAATGTCTCATAATATGCAAGAGAAACATAAGGAAGGTGTTTGCAAAGCTTTCAACTCAGGAACCTAATCTAGGAATTGTGAGATTTTGTTTGATTTGATTATTCAGCATAATTATTAATAGATTATTTCTCCTCGCCCCGCACTGACTGAAGCTGAGTGCCTCTGTCTTATGCCCTGTTATCTTTCTACAATGTTTCCTACTGTGACAAGTGGCCCCTGTCTCTTCATGTGGTACAGAAAGGTTATTTGTTATTTCATCTTGCAGTTTATAGACTGCATAGATTCAGACTCCATTGAGTCAAATATTATAAAGACAAAATTGTAGAATTAGTATTTCAGAAAAGAACAACTAATATAACTTGTAGGAAAACAAAGGAATTCACAAAGAAATTTCACTAAAGTTCTGTGCTATGAGAAGTTGAGGACAGTCCTGCTACTTCCTGGTGTCTGTGCAGAGAAGAGTGATGTGCATGGGCTGGGAAGAAGATGTGAAGGTCTTTCACCCCAAGAGTTGGCTTGGGTCATATCCAGTAAAACACTGAAGGTAGGCATGAGCACAAGATCATGTTTTTTAAAAAGTCTAAACAAAATCACACTTCATACACACGATCAGCGAGCCCCCTGTTCTCTGGGTAAAGATTGAAGAATGAATGGTTCAGTTCTCCAAAAGCCACTGGGAAATGTCAGCACCATCTAGTTAATGAATTCCTGATTTGTTTGGCATTTGCACTTTCTTAAGAAATTGCTGATGTGTTTAGACTTCCTCTTCTCCTCAGCAGCAGTGAAATTTGTTGATTATGATGGCCTTATATAACATCATCCAGGCAGAAAGCTAAAAGATTACACATTAAAAAGAAACAGGTCTGTTTATTACCAGGTATTGTGCTTCCGCATATGCATATCTCTGTTCCTCAGTCTTTGCCTGGCTCCCTTTGTAGGAAATGCTTTGTTCAAAGTATTTCCATGGCAGGCCTCCACTCATGAAAATGTCATTTGCTCTGCCTGGTTGTGATAGGAAGTCTTTTTCACCTATTGAAATTTGTTAAATTTCCTTCCAATATTTTTGTCTCACTCTTAGAAAAACAGTTAGTGGAGGCCCATTTAAAAACATGTCCATTTAATGAGGAATTGATGTTTGTATTTCAAAGCAGTTTTCAAAGAAACTTGCTTCTGTACTTCTGAATAAAAGCCGGCAGTCTTTACAGATTTCATTCGAGCAGGACAAACAATCTAGACTATCTATGCTCCACATAATTTGCCCTTAACTCCTTTTAACTGTGTGTTTGTTTTAGGAACCATTCCACCATAGAAAAACTCCTACTCACTTTGGTTTTCTTTATGTAAGGATCAGTTAGGTAAGAAGCTGTGAGGTTAAAATTACTCACTTAAAAATCTGTAATATAATTCAAAAGTAGACACAAAACAACTTTTATATTCTCTGCCTCAGTATTACTGCCTTGACCAGGCCAGTACTGAAGGTTATAGCTCATAGTACAAGTTCTTTGGACAGAGAGTATAATTAATTTAATTGTCAAACTTCATGTTTGTACTTCTTCTAATGGGTCAAAATTCCTCCATTAGGCAAAATCAGCTTGCATTTTGAAATACTTCTACTCCCACGCATTTCTGTATGTATCATACTGTTCTTGAAACACGTGTTCCTACTCTGACCCTTTCTTGCCCTTGTTTCCCATAGCTTCTCCTCTCAGCCCTCTCTTGAATATGATTTTAGCTCCTAATGCTTCTCCTCCACCCCTCTTGATGAACTCCTGCTAACCTGCATAATGATTCTTTCCTATTCAGAGGACTATTTGTGACCAGTCAGTTCCCTAAGTGAACTCTGAATGACCCTTTCTGTCAATGCTTTAAAAATACTGTCTTCTTTCTCCAAAACAGGCTCTTCAGAAGCTTTTCATATCTATCAATTTTAGCACAAAAGCTTATGCCAGAATTTCTCAATGTGTGAGCTATTAAAACTTGGGGCTCAGTAATTCTTTGTGACCAGCCACTGCTCTGTGTATCGCAAGATGTTTGGTAGCACCACTGGCTTCTACCTACCAGAAGTGAACAAACAAACAGACAAACAAGCAACAACATACTCACCAACCACCAAGTTAAGGCAACCAAATTGTCTTCAGCCACCGGCATACATCTCCTGCAGGTAAAGTTGCCCCTTTCTACTGAATTATCTCGATAGTCCCTCTGGTTAGATTTGGACCAGGACAGGGCTCTTTGCTGCTCAGCCTAGGCTACTTCCACAAGGGTAGTCTACTGGAGATCCTATGATGGCTCTGGGGGATAGGGGAGCTAAGCTCGTCATTCTGTCAGTTGGTAGTATTTAGGTAGTGATTATCAACTGACAAGGTGAGAGACTATGGCCAACTTTGGTGTTTCTATGCGTGTAAGCCTTGATGAGGACAAGATTTTTTTTGTTTTGTTTTGTTTTATTTTCTGGTACCAGGAATTGAACTCACAACCTTGTGCTTGCCAGGCAGGTGCTGTGCCACTGAGTTAAATCCCCAGCCCCAGATTTTTGTAATTTATTTAAACATTTTCTAAAACTTTCCAAGGAAGGATAAAAGCTTACCAAAGAATCTAGGGTTATCCTTGGGATGTATATATAATCTGGGACTCTCTGATATCTGTCAACTAGTTCATCTCTTTGTAGACACAGAAATTTTAAACTTTTATTAGAATAAAGAGAATAGATTGAAGACCAGATGATTAATATAAAGTATATAGATCAAAATTTGACTACAGACTGATATTAAAAGGGTATAAGATAAGATAGGGATTCTTAGCTACATGTAAGGTCTTACCTTCAAAACAGATGGACCATAATCCAGTTCTTTTACAGGAGAGAATGAAACTACCCATGAATTTGGTGATTGCTAACTTCTGGGATTCTTTGATTTCCATAAGAGCCTGAATACCACAACCTCCTTATCCACTTTCTTTAGTGGTAGTCTCAAATGTGAGTTGGCAGACTTAGTAAAAAATAGGATGGCATGATGTCCATTTTTCTGAATTATAAGGGCTTCTAGAATACTCCAAAGATAGTTTAATACAGAAAAAACATATAGAATGAATTAATAGCGGTTTACACTAAAATACTAGAAAAACCTAGGTTTAAGACAACTCTGTCTAGCCTAGACAAATGTTCCAATCAATAAGGAAAAGGACTCTGAAAGGCCAATTGCCCTACCTTGGAGCAAAAGACAGTATCTAAAAAGAGCATACAAACTGGTTAACAGAATAATGTCCCTTGGAGTGAGTAAGCTGCTCCTGTCTGTCAATAATTGCCCTTAACCAAAAGGAGAAAAATTGCCACAAGATTGCAAAAACAAGATTCCCCTGTATTTTGATATCAAGACTACACTGTCTTAACTGTAAACACTGCTTTTTCATCATTTGTTTCTGCGAGTAACAGCAATGTGGCCATGTCTGCCTCAGACCCTACCTTTTCCTTAACCACCTCCTGTCTCTCTGGGCCTTCTTAGGACTCAGTGTGCCCTCTTCAGGTTTCACCTTGCCAATCTGTTGAGAAGACCCTATCCTTGTGAACGAGGTCCCGCTCTTACCTGCACCTGGCAGACCTTTTGGAACTCCCAGGAGAAGCCTCTGCTTGTAATTTGATGATGGCGTACTGTCTTATTCTGTTCTAGCGCTATAACAAAGTGCTACAAACCAGGTGGCTTATAAATAACATAAATCTACTGCTCATAATTCTAAAGGCTAAAAAGTCCAAGATTAAGCCACTCACAAATTAGGTATCTGGTGAGGAACTAAGTCTTGGAATATTTTTTCATCATAAGCACACCGGAGAAAGAATGAAGGCTTTCTCTTTCTCTTCATTTGTAAGAACACGAATCCTATTCGTGGGGGATCCACCTCCAAGACCTAATCACCTTCCAAAGTCCCATCCTCCTGATGCCATCACTGTGGCTGTTATCATTTCAAATATGAATTCTGAGAGTACACATTCAGACAGCAGCACAAGCTGATTACTGCAATCAGTTCTTCAGGTAGCCATGAAAAGACTCTGGCTCTTCACTCCCCCTTTTCTTGCTCATTTTTCTCAAGAACATCAGAATGTGCTAGGCATGCGATATCCTGAGTAGTGAGGAACTGCCTGAAACAAGCGAGGACTGGTTACTGTCCCTCTGTTAAGGACACTTAGTTCCTCTTTTCCTTGACAACCATTGTCTTCCCAGCTTTACTTCAGTGCTTTGCATGGTCCTAGAAGCTTTGATGTAACTCAGAGTGGGCTGACGTTCCAAGCTGAGACTAGGTCTGTCCTGGGTAACATACTCCAGCCGTAGGGGGCTGGCTTACATGGATCCAAGCCTTCCTTAGTCCCTGCTGCTATGTGTAAGTAATGAATATGCTTCTTGTAATGTGTTGTGTTTGAGCAAGATATGTTTCACCGGACTTGTACAAATTCGTGGCTGACGCAGAACAAATGGGTTTACAGTTACCTGTAGTTTGATGTCTCCTCTACCACTATCTTCTACCTTCAGTCTGTCTTCAATTGTTTCCTTCTTGGCCAAACAAACTTCAGATAAGGACTACATATGGGAGCTTATACCCTGATAGGCCTCAACCAACCCAGCTACTCCTTTATGAAAAACCCAATGTGGTCTAAGAAAGACACTGTGGGAGTGGGCAGTCGATCTGCACATGTGCAGAAACAACTCACTGTCTGCTTCTTAATATCTCACAAAGACCAAAGGGCACAACTATGGCTTTTGACAGGATGTAAAAAATGTTGACAATGCTGTGTTTTTTCTCTTCTCTGTAAACATCGATTTAAACACCACTTCACTCTCATTCATAGAAATGACTACTCACTCCACAGCTATGTGCTATGTGCTATGTGGTTATGTGCTCAGCCTTCTGTAGAATGATTTTGCATTCAGAGCCATCTCAGCCATTTGCATTCTCTTGGGGAAATCGACAACACATATAGAATTGCTTTACAGAACCATCCTTCTTTCTGTAATTGCACAATCATAACCTTAGAGACCTGGTTTAAAGACCTCCAGCTTCTTCAGGACTCTTATACCCTACATATTTTATACATAGTCAGTTAGATAAAATGAGATCATTCTGTTGCACTCTTTTATGTTTGCAGAGATTAGTCTCTCCTGTACTCTCTCGGTTGCTGATAATGGTAGGATATAAGAAACTCAGAGTTAGCACAGATAAAATACAATTACATTATTGGCTATCACATCAAACAAAATAATCAGACAAAATAATGTCTTCTATCACAATTTGTGATTCTCTCCACCCGGTTACCAATGTGGGGGACTTTGGGGTCTCACGTGCTAAAGTATACAGTAGATATACACCTTTTCTCAACTGGGTGAACCTTTATATGATCTAATAAAAGCTGAAATACCCTAACCCTTGCTCTGGACAAATTCACAGAAAGGGTCTTCTATAACTTAATAAATCCCCAAACCACCATAAGAAACCCCCATTTCTTCTACGTGGGCATGAGATGTTGGCATAAGCTTTCAGGATTCTAACACAACAGGACAATAGATTATATTCACACATCCCACTTCTGCATTTATGAACATTTCCTTATTAAGTCTGGTGAATAAAAGCTTTTCTTCTTGTAAAATAACTACTCAAGCAGTAATGAGGAAATTTCAGACTTGGATAATGTCCACACATTTGTTTATTGATAGAGACTTGGTTACCCATTACACTTGAACAATAAATAAGGGAAGCTTAAGGCTTTGCCTGTTAACTAATATTTTTATTGCCCATAAAACTGAAGCTTTCAGAGCTATCTAAAAACCTTCAGCGGGCGTGGTCAACAACTTCACTCAGGGTTCTTGGCTATTAAGTCCTGTCCAACGGGACCTACACCCAGGCCACCTGGGAGCTGCTCACCACCTGTCCCCACTAGGGACTCACTTCTTGTTCTTTGCCATCTTATTTCTTAAGGTGGATATGGCCAAATACAGAGTTTTAGCGCAGTATACAAAAAGACTAAGGTGTGTTTTCAGAAAACAAACCACAGGAACCTCCCCGACTTTTGGTCTAGAGGCCTGATTTACTACTAGAAAAAATGGCAGTGTAAGACAACTCTTTTAACACCTCAGAATGAAATTTATCAGGCACTGTGAGCCCCAGACACTGCAGTAAATCTTCAGGGAACTGACCCTTGCACTCGTGTGTCCCAGTTAAAAAAGATCCTGTGTAGAGAGAGCTGGGGGTGCACAGGTCAGGAGTACATTGCTACCCTAGGGTTTGTGAGGTCCAGGACTTGATTCCTAGCACCATAATTTTTTTTTAAATATATATATATATCTTGTAAGCATCTCCTAAGCCTCCAACAGGAAATTGAAAACCAAGATTCAAAATTCTCTAGAAGGACATGGCATCACAAAAGAGACAGATTTCATGACCTTCTGATCAAGCAGACTGCTGGATGGGGATGACTTCTTTTGGTGGCTGTGTATGTGCAGGGGGGTAGGGTATGTGTGTCTATTGACTTATGGTTTTTGATTGTTAAACTGGGATTTTTTTGTTTGTTTAATTTTAATTTTTATTAGTCTACTTTTGCTATACATTCCCTGCGGGGAGTTGGTACATGGACATAACACATCTTCATTCTTTTTTCATCCACTGATCTCCCCTCACTCATCCTCCCTCCATTTTTTGAATCCAGTCCCTTTTATTTTGCTCTTTATTTATATTTTATATGTCTCATATAAGAGATAGTGTATGATATTTAAGGTTTTGTGTCTCATTTATTTCACCTAACTGTATGGTCTCAAGGAATATCCTTTTTTCCTACCAGTGACTCAAGTTTATCCTTCTTGATGGCAGGGTCTCACTCCACTGTGTATAAATACCACAGTCTTTAAAGTTGTTCTCATAATCTGTTTATTCTGGGGACTATACACCAAGTGCTAAGCAAACCTATTACTATGAAACATTTCTGCTCTATAGACTCAAGATGGAGATATCCTATATTCTATCTGGCTGACTTCAACTGGGCCAGGATCTTGGTTGAGCGACATCATACAAATTCATCTAGTATACTACCGTTCAACAACAAATCACTGAAATGTAACTGCAAAGAGAAAAGTCCTAGAAGTCCTGATGGCAGTTATCACTTGCGAGTCTGAAACTACAATTGGTGTGAGTAGAGTAGTGGAGAACTAAACAAATCCAGATGTGTTAAATAAGTACTCAGTCTCCCTGACAACAGGATCTATAGAAGACTTCAATGGCCTGAATATTTTTCATTGAATCTTTCACATACCCTGCTCTATACAGTCCTTCCTATCTCTTGTTACATATGAACTTAACTACAATAATTTCCCTCCACCATACTTAATAATACTAAACTGCTCAACCAATGGCTACTACTCTTCAGTAACAATTCATCCCTCTTGCATGAAGCAGTTTTATAACCTACTCTCCCCTCAAACTAGCTGAATTTCAGCAGACCCTGGAGCTCCATGATAGCACAAGGTCCAAAAGAACTTTCTGCTGTGATGTAAAGGTTCTGCACCATCCAATATGGTAGCCTCTAGGCACATGTGACTCTTGAGTCACTGAAATATGACCAGTACAATTGGAGAACTGAATTATAAATTTTATTCTAACTATCTGAACCCTAAATTTAAACAGATTATGTAGCTTGTGGATATTATATTCCACACTATACCTCAAATTTTAATTCTTTTTCCTCAAGAAAAAAATCCTCCTTTGGAGACTTCTTTTGTTTGATATTTTGGTTAAAATCTTGCACTTTGTGGAGTCAAATTCTTTCATCTATTGCCTATTCTTGACTTCCCTCAGTTTCTTCTTACTTCAAGCTTTGTTATGATTGATACACTGTGTCAACTTGGGGAGTCTAGAGATTTGGCTAAGTGACTCAGCAGGAAGCCAGGATACTTACTTTGTATACATCCTGA
>NW_004955418.1:23652832-23667498 GCF_000276665.1 Chinchilla lanigera | reverse complement strand
CCCTGAACTGTTGCCCTCTGCCATGTGCCACTCTGCCTTGGAGTCAGCCAAGTATGGACTGAAACCTCTACAAACCGTGAGCTAAATAAACCTTTTGTTCCTTTATTTTGGGTGTTGGGTATTTTGTCTCAGCAACAAGAGAAAACTGACCAAGACACACATTCCATCTCTTGTTTTCTAGTTTCCTACTTATCTTTTCTACCCCAACTGTTTCTGTTCATCCTCTGCTTTTGCTTGTCACAGCAACAGTCATTTTTCTAGCTGAGCCGCTCAGGAGTTATGGTTGTAAGTGCAGTAGTTGCATGTAGTGAGGCAGCAGCTGCAGTGTGGAGGATTGTTTCTGCTGACCAGTGACATTTAACAAAGGCCCTTTTCGGCCCAGTCCTGGCTCCATATAATTTCAAACCAACTTCCATCATCCTTTGCACTTCTTGCTAATGTGTTTGTATTATACTGACGATGACTACACATTTGTGTAAACTGCATTTTCATGAAACTAGTGCTAGTTTTTATTTACAACACAATATTTAGGGAAAAATAATTGTACTAGCTTTGGGGGGTCATGGGTTCTATCCTAACTTCAATGCACGTAGCTTCCTACTTCAAAGTTCTGTTTTTCCAGATTTACAAAATAGAATAAAGTAGAAGAATTGTTAGGAAGAAGTGGGAAAAGAAAGGATTTTATGCAAATTGTTTTTGAAATAAGATTAATTTCTTGAACCTTTAATTAGAATGTTTGATTAAGCTCATACATAAATTGAGTATGCCTACCACAACATTATGAAGTAATAATTAAGTTATAAAAAAGCATTATAATGCATTTGAATTCATAAAGCTATAAGAAAAAGTGTGTCTCTGTTTTTTTTTTTTCTTTTCTATCTTTTGCTTTCAAGTATGCAATGTCAAATATTCCTTCCCTACCCTGGAGAGTTCCCAAGTATATGTGAAAGATATTTCTGCTACTTTCAGATAATAGAACAGTTTCATCAGTCTTACCAAACCAAAATTTCCATTTCATATTCATCTCAAAGATTGCATTCTGCTTCTTCCTTCTCCTAGTCCTGGCTGGGGCCTGACCCATCCTTGGAGACCTGCAACAAGGTAAGAAAATGTTCTGTAATTTGCCTATTTTTCTCAACTCTCACACTTTCTCTCCTGTTAGTCCCTACCCTGTCTTTGCTTCTTCCAAGATTGAAGTTGGAAAGAGTGATGAGTAATATTGGAAAATAAAATGTTTATTTCATTTATGTCATTGATATAGTGCTTCCCTGGTGACTAGGTTCATTTTCTGGTGAATGTTTAGATGTAGATATCTCTCTCACTTATAAGGCACTTGCATGTCTTTGTTTTTTTTGTTGTTGTTTTTTTCTGGTACTGGGATTCAAACTCACGACCTTGCACTTGCCAGGCAGGCTCTGTGCCGTTGAACTAAGTCCCCAGCCCCAACTTGCATATTTTTGAATGAATGCATGTTCTACCCCCACCCTGCTGGAATTGGGAGACAAGCCCTGCAGCTTCCTGACATAAAGCCGTCCTGCTGATCCTACTGTAGCTGACCTGTTACGACCCTCTGCTCTGGCCAAACAGCCCATCTTCTTCCTGGTCTTGCACCATTGACCCCTCAGACAGTCACCTTTTAAGACATCTACAGCCAAGTTGCTTTTTGTGATATCTACTAAGCTTCTGGAGGACAACAACAGGGACAACATTGTTTTGCCCCACCGGAGTCCAGAAGATAAGGCAGTAGCCGCTGGAGTCTCTTTCTTCTCTCAAGTATTTTCTATTTGGGGTTGAGCAGCTAGATTTGGTAACTTCAGACTTCACAAGAAACAAGCCAAGTGTCTCAAGAGCTTTCCAGTCATGTACTTCTCAGTGTAGGACAGTAGTTTCAGTGTGTCTCACTCGATCGTACTTCACAGATAAATGTGTCCTTTACAAACTGGAAGTGTGAGAAGCCCTGAATGTGAGGTGCTGTTTTCCAACTGCACGTGCTCACATCACTGTGTGGCATTTTGTAATTGTTTCAATATTCCAAGCATTTTCATTATGCTATTGTATCTGTTATGATGAGCTGTGATCAGTGACTTGATGTTATACTGTAATTACATTGCAGTTATCTTGCAATTCTATTTTAATTACATTGTAATTGTAATAGCCTCTATAAATCCACTCTACTTATGCTCTGTAAATGGAGCAATAAGCTCCAACAAGGTTTACAACATGACTTACTGAGTGTATTAGGCCCCAAGAAAGGTGCTTTAGTCACTTTGTTGCTGGGGCCAAATACCCAACCCCCATAGCTTAAGGGAGCAGAGGGCTATTTTGTCTCACAGATTGAGAAGTTTCTATCTGTTGTTGTAGGTTCAAACCTAGAAAGGGCATAGCTGAAAGGCCTGGTGAGGAAAAGCTGCTCACATTCTGGAGACCGGGAAGCAAAGAGCTAAAGGAGACAACCAGGAGTGAGATGCAGCTCTACAGCTCACACCCCTAGTGACCCAGGTTTTTGGACCAGACCTCGCCTTTTAATAGCACACTGTGCCCTGCACTCCTCAATGGATGAACGCCCTGTGATCCAGTCATCTTCCCAAAGCCACCTCTGAACAGCAACCTTTCAGCAGGGGCATCCTAGACCTAAAACATAACAACAGGTAAACACTGGAAATGGATTCAGGACACTGAGGCGGCCGTGACAGCACAACTGAAGAGCCCCATAAGAGGACCTTGAAGACGACTCCAGAAAGTAACAAGAGTGATGGGATAAGTGTGTGCAAAGCAAGGGCAAGTATTTTGAGGGTGATTAATAGCAGTGTGTAATTTACCGTACATTTTTAAAAATATTTAAGTGCCCACCATATTTTTCTGTCATACTTCATGTGTTGATAGTTAAATATAAAAGCACTAAAGTATTATTGAAATGGTTGCCAAGTTACAGGGAATACTTAGAGAATGTACAAAATTCAGATTTCTGTAATGGAATCTTGATATCTGAATTATTTACGTTCATGTTAAGTAATCCTGATGAAAGTGATCTATGCTTCTCGTATTAAAAACTGTGTGCCATGGACTTTATTGATTTATTCACAGAGAGTCAGAATTAACTCTAGACAATGTAAAAAATTTAAAACATTTTTTTCTATTGTGGTGAACATATTTTCCTCCTAAATTCATCACCTATTTTCTCCTGAAAAACTTATGCAAAAGTAAAAATGGATTTAGCATGGAAAGATAATGTTTTGTCTTTTTTTTTTTTGAAGAGTAAGGAGCATTGTCCCTCCTGGGGTAGAAGAGGAACAAGAATTATTTATTCTACCTCAGTTATATACCATGGCAGCAACTTAAATTCTCTATGTTTACATTATTCTCTCCTAATTACTACTTTGGAGGTGTCTATATATGACTTCCTGGGAAGAAATCTGAGTATGAAGGAAAAATAGTAATTGAGATTGCTGTACTAACACTCCTGCATCAGGCTAACGTTGTATTATTTAAACACTTCAAAAACCTATTAGATTATTGGCTTCCTAGGTGTGAAATTCTTCACAAATGTTCCTAAGTTTCCCTTTTCTAAATATTTCTATCGAGTATTATATTATGCTGCACATATACCTGTGTTCATTCATTTATAGATGGGTTTCCTTAAGAAGTGTGTATTAGTGACCTCACTATATATGATGAGATAGAAACTATGCATTCATTTCCTTTCCAAGAGAATGAAATTGATGCGCAGAATGATTGTTTATATAGATGAAATTGCAGCAGAGAGGTAGACTTGCCTTATTAAGATGCAATTTCTGATTTTTATTCATTCTGGCTAAAAAAAAAAACCCTCTATCCCCAAATAAAGGATTAGTCTAAGGACTTGGCACATTAGTGCTGCAATATCAAACAGAGAAGTGAGTAGGTTGAATATTACAGCTCGTTATTTATATTGGTTTATATGTAGGTAGGAAAAAAATTGGAGAAAGTATTAGTTCACATTAAAAGGAGAGAGGCCACTCTCTCCTCTCTTTTAACACAGAGAGGCCACTGTCAATTCAAGGTATGGTTGTTGATTTCCAAGTAACAGCGCTGTCCCTGGAGTCATTAAAGCTATTGCTCTCCTGAGAAGAGGCCAGGGTTCCTTGCCTTTAAAGCTGAA
Organism: Chinchilla lanigera; assembly: GCF_000276665.1. Lineage (NCBI taxonomy): Eukaryota > Metazoa > Chordata > Mammalia > Rodentia > Chinchillidae > Chinchilla > Chinchilla lanigera. The sequence goes on along the minus strand of NW_004955418.1, from coordinate 23,663,360 downwards.
TAAACCTGATGCACCACTTTGTCACTTTTTATGAGAACAGGGGCCCCAAGGTTCTTGTCCTTTCCCGATTTCAAAAGCTATCAAAAAGATGATCTCTGCTACGTTCTTTGCTAAAGGATGTAGGCACATTCATGTAGTAAAATTTCTAAGTTATAAGCTTAGTAAATATTTCAATTTCTTGTAGTTAATATTTCTCAAGGAGATGTCTTTGAAAGAAGTGGGTATGATCAGTTCATGTTTATTTGCATGGATTTTTTTCTTTTGTAAGAAAAGATCACTGTTCCTTTAAGATGTGGTATTTAAAAAATTCAAAAAACTGTACACTCTTAATCCAGAAAATATATGCGTATTAAATTTCTAATTAACAGATGCAAGGTGATATAGCAATTTAAAGTATTGTTTCAATATCATTCAGGGAAAAAAATCAGTGTTATACCAACAAGACATCTATAAATGGCTTTATATGTTGACACACAGCTAGTTCCTCCACCTGCACTTGTCTTGGACAGGCTGAAGATACCTATTTTCTGTTGAGATTGACTGAGGCACAGCTGATAAGAAGGATACCTGAAAATGCCTTTGCCTAGGAAATAGTGGACTAGTGATGCCCTGAAAGTACTCTATCATGAACTGGCAGCAGAGAACACAGGACTCAATTCTCTGAGCAACACTGATTCAGTTACACTTAGGGAACATAAAGGGGTTAGCATGTGTTCTCACAAACTGTGCTCTTCTATCATCATGGGCTGGTAGATTGCTAAGCAGCATGATCTGTGAATCAGAGTGCTTTAAGAATGGGCTTGTGATAGGCTTTCTGAAGTTACACGTTATATTAGTTAGCGTTCAACTATACGAACACGATACCTGGTACCCACAGTTTAAAGGCAGACCAGCTGAACTTGGATCATGGTTTCAGGCAGTCAGTCCAAGGCAAATTGGCTCCAAGGCAGGAACACCATGGTGGAAGCATGGGGCAGAGCAAAGCTTTTTAGTTCATAGAGGTGGGAAGCAGACCACTGAAATACTTCTCAAGAAGAAAGGATGAAGGACCTGATATAGACCTCAGAGTCATGCCTCTAAGGCCCGCCCAGACTCCAGATCACTGAGAAGCGTGCACCACCAATCCTTTGAGCAGGTACCAAAGCCAGCCAAGTTGACACTTATTCCTAACCACCGCAAACAGTCTGGGGTCTCCATTTGGTAAATGTCTTCCCAAGAACCTTCTAAACTCTTTAGAGTGCTTGGTCTTTTATTTTTCTCCAATTTGTTTTACAAGGTCATTCACAATGTGAAAATCAGAAGTATTGTATGGAGATTACTTAAGGTTAGAAATCATTTTATTTACCTTGACTAGGTGGCTATATTGTTTTAGCAGATAATAGGAAAATAATCGAGATATTACAAAATTTCTATTCTTTGCATTTATGTTAACTCTAAGGGGCTTTATTAGATTTTCCCTTAATTTAAAAAAAAATGAGTCCCTTTAACCAAATTACATACTTCTTATGTGATATTAATAAATAGTGAATTTTAACATGGTATATAAGGGGAAGAACAGCAAATAACTTGAAAAGAGTAAAAGAAAAATATGATTTAAGAATGATAAAATTCAGAATATTGGTACGGGCTCATTTTGCTGCTCTGTCTTTGCATAATTATGAATAAGTTTTGTTTAGATGTAAGTGGTTGCTAAAGAAGAATGAAAGCTTTTGAAACCATTTTTAAGGGTCCTTCTTAACATAGCTAAGTACTTTAGTTCTCATTAATATGCTGCATCTTAGAAGTTTTCATTGTCTTTGGTTGTATGCTATTTATACAATTAAAAGAACATCAAAATAAAAACCCTGAAATAAGAAATATTACCAGCTAAGAATTGTGCTGCTTCTTTTTTGCCTTTAGAAATTTCTAGATTGTGTTGGGTTTGGGGTCACAGATCTACCATCTCAGCTCTCCTAAAGGCTGACTCAGATGGACCATAGAGCCCAAAACTTCAACCTGAAAAGTCTGAGACCAGCAAGATCTTATAGCAAAACAAAACAAAGAAACTAAAGACACAGGAATTATAATTCTGTATTATATTGGGTTATTTTATTGTATACTTCCATAAATTATTTCTATTGTGTTAAATTTTATATGCCCATTTTGATTCCCATTCAGATAGACTTAGTGCCTGTCCCCATTTATTTCTGTTTACATAACACCAAATTTAAATAACTAGAATTGGAACAATTTGTAGGACAGCAGTTTTTTCATCCTTTAGAATACTTTTTGGGGGGAATAAAAAAAGAGAAATGATACCAGATTTTTAAAGAATAAAATTTAAAGGCATGGGTGAAAACCACAAGTAACTCCGTACTAAACTGTTAAAAAATTGAATTTATTGTTTGTGACCACACTTGATTACACTAATTTCTTTTGGAGGTACACTTAGTGTGGGCTTCCACAGGCAATCATTATGTTTATACTTAAGCAGTTCCTAACAAGTAGTTCATTTATAATGCAATCTTTCACTACTTTCATTCAATCTGATATAATTAAAAAATTGCTAAATTTCTTGCTGAGGTGGTCAAAAATTAGAAGAATACTAAATATGTGTTCACTCATTCACATTTGAGTATGTTTGATACACTTGCTTAGGGTACTAGTTCCTATCTTACCTGTGGAAAATGAACTTTCACCTGTTTCTTATTTGTAGTATTCTTGATAACGTATGTGTTTTAAATTTGCATAAATGAAAATCTTATGTTTCAGGTTAACTTTGGGAAATGCATAAAGCTTAACAAAGTCAAATGAAATGCTGAGACTCAGAAGACTGGCCTGGATTGACCTGATAATCCACTCTCCTCTCTAACCGATACCATTCCAGAGTATCTGAGCTCCCCCAGCAAGGGACTGGATATAAATGTTTTCATCCTATTAACTCATTAGAATAGCTTTAAATATTTCCAGAGAATTGTTACCATTTTATTCTAGCCTGATTCAGCCCAATTACTCTGTTTATTTTTCCCAAGTTTTACTTGGCTCTTTTTTCTCAACTCCCTTCTTATTAACCATCAGGGAATGTGTATGATATTAAAGTACCTGTAAAACGTCAGGAGATACAGAAAGATTTCAAACATCCAAATATCATCAAAAAGAACAAATCTTTATTTTAAAAAAAGCAGACATACTTGTAAGCATTCTAGAAAACAAGAAAACTTCACATTAATATTAGCCGTCAAAACATATTACCATATAAACTTTAAAAATGGCAATTTGTTTTTTTTTTTTTTTTTTTTTTTTTTTTTTTGGTTTTTCTCCGGTACCGGGAATCGAACTCACGACCTTGCGCTTGCCAGACAGGCGCTTTTGCCGCTGAGCTAAATCCCCAGCCCCAAAAAATGGCAATTTGATTAGGAAAACTTTCACATTGAGTTAGCTCTATGGAACAATGTAGTAGTAGTTACCCAAAAAGCCAGTGTATCTTTGCATATGCACTTTGAAGCTAAGACATAGCCTATTTTTAGATGACGTTATTATGGATCTCCATTTCTGCTCAACCAACATCATGTGCTTGCTCTATACCCATACTGAAAATAATGTGTGGTAGACCATGAAGATTTATTATTAATTCCTTTTGATTACATAGTATAGAAAAATAGGTTCATTGCAATTCAAAGAAGAATTAAATCCATTTGTTTCTTCTCTTTTAATTGTACTGTTTGGGTTCTTTTGTATATTTTAAAACAATGAGCTTATTGTTGAACAGGTTTGGGCAAATATAATCAATTAATTGGTATTGTGCTTCTATAGCAAAGACCCCTGCAGAGAGAAGCCTGTTTGACATGACAAGGATGAGCTGAGGGATATGGGAAAAGACATTTTACAACACATATTTATTCAGAAATGCATTGCAAGACCAGCCTGTTGAGGATGAGCAGTTACTTTACTGAACCGTCTCCCAAACGGTATCTAAGTTTTCAGTAGTAGGATAGGTATAGAAGATAATTAACAGTATAAGAAATATTCAGAACCTAATAGACTTGCAAAACACAAGTAGGTATAATATAACTTTCCGCCACAATTTTCCTGTCTTGAATTCATCTCCCTTGGAATGCTGGCTATTTTTCTAGCTGTTAAGTAGAGCGGGTTTTGAGTCTTGGTAGAGCGACTACCCTTACAGTGCAACCAGGACCTTTCCGCATGTAAATTTTCAGGTCATTTATTGTTTATCTCCATAGACCACCACTTCTCTTATCTACTTCACATGGAATACAGTAACACTGAGGGGAGATGTTTACAAATGTGTATTATATCACGTGTCCATGTCTCTGCTATCATCCCTCCCTAGCTTTTGCTATTAAAAAGCACCGGTCAGAGCAATAGGAGACCACTGGAACACCTTTGCCTGCTCGATCTTTCGCTGAGTCAAGCTGATGAGAATCACTGTGAGAGTTCAAATTTTCCTATTTAAAGGAAGGACGCAGGACTGAGATGAAACGTCTGCTTACTCTCACAGAAAGAAAAGCTCATTGGCTGTTGTGAGTTTATTACGCACTTTGGGAGCCATTTGAATATCTGGGGACTGTTGTTACTGGTGGAGGCAGTAATGATACTTTATAAGGTGGTTATTTTCCAAGGACACTGAACTTCTTTTCCTTAATTTTGTTTTTCTTCCCTTTTAGAGGCAAAAGCCACTATTTCCCCAGCCAATATGAAATACATGGCTGAAAGGGAATCTCTTTGTTATAGGTTGAGTTTTAGAGCTGTTAACTTCCAGAGGATGAAAATGTTTGTTCTTCTTCTACTTGCTAAGTCATATTGTAAATGCCTTACATGTAGCAGAAAGTTCTGATTCCTGTGAAGATGACTGTATTTGTCACTGAGGACATTACACTTCCCAAGGAAATCTTTCAAAGTGACACGCCACTAGCTTGCACCAACCTTGGTTTTGTAAGTTGTATCCAGAGAAACTATGTGAAGCTGACTTGTGCAACTTAAAAAATATTAGATGTACCACAGCGAGGGGAGCATCACATTTCCCGTGTTTTCATTTTTTGTTCTTCACAAGCCTTCTGCAGTGCCTTTGCTGACTTCTGGATGCCACTGTAGAATTTTAATGGTCCCCATTTCAGGCCCAATTTGTTTTTTGCTGAAGTGTCAGACCTATTTTAATGGGAACTAAAACTGTACAACTAGTCAGGTGCAAAACAGCTTAGGGGGAATAGCAGAGAACGCAGGAGAATGGAGATTGCAGTGACAGACTTTCATTTATAGCCTCAATTTACATATTCAGATCCCCATATTCTTTCAAAAATAACAATGAAATAAACCCAATAATCAAGTGCATGAATGTAGTTCCTTATGTGATTCATTTGCATGTGGATAAGAAGGCATTTGAAGTAGGACATGATCACCTTAGCAGATTAATAACCAAACCAGTGCTATAATAGCATCAAAGGGGAAAAGATCCTTCCCCAGGAATTATTTCTTTCATAAAGCGAAGAACCTTGTCCAGTGTTGGCCAGCATACACCTTCGGATGAATAAATTATAACTGTGAATGGCAGCTGAAAAAGTGCCAGCAATGTAGAGTCATAAGCTTGTGATAACAAGAGGACAGTGTCATTTGTTGTACAAATGCGAAGGGAAAATGACATTAATAAGTCTTAGTAAGTTAGTCTTAGCAGGGTTGTGTCAAGCAGAAAAATTTGGAAATACACAGATCTCTGGTTATCTTTTTTTTAGGCAATAATGGAATATTTAACTTACTGTGAATAATGCAACCTCTAATTATTCTCCTATTTCCATGTTGTTTTTCTGACTATCAAATGTATATACTTTGGCTTACATTATTTCTGGATTTTACATTTTGGTCTAGTCAGGTGTTTGTTTTTATGTTTAGTGTTATCCAGAGGCTTATCCACTCCTTATTTATCCAGAATTTAAAGATGAAGCTCCAATATTTGCCATCAAATAGGTAACACACATGATGAAATGAAACAATGTAAGAAACTGAACTGCTTCCTAGAAAGAGTAAAAACCTTGCAATTCATAAAAGTTTCTCAGTGTATTTTGTCTCTTGAGAATGTTTTTATATCTGAAAGTGTGCCATGCTTGTATCATCTCTGTTACTGTAATTAAAAATAGCCTCAATGGTAAGTGCAGAAATATTCCTCCAAATGTATATTTACAGTGTGACCTCTATTACATAATTTCCGCACATATGCTTCATACGTGTTTACAAAAGGCATTTGCACTTCATCTTAATTTGCAGTAGTGAATAACGTTAATATAGCAAATATTTATAGGAATGATGCTCTAACTGTATGCTAGCTTTATACTTCTATAAAAGCTGGAGAAGTAAAAATCTATTTTGGGATGTCAATAGATTGACCCTGAAGGGCTTTACCTAAGTTAGAAACCAGTTATATTGTTAAGGTAGAGATCACCTGTATTTTAACTGGGATAAAATTGGCAAGCCATGCATAGGAACATTGCCACTTAAAAAGGTGTAGGACGAGTCAAACACAACTGTGTGGATCTTTACAGCTTCTCTGTTAATAATGGATGCTTGCATATGTGTACACTCAATAAAGGAGCTTGCTAGCTCCTTGAGAAGGTGGGTTGTATCTCATTTACTTTCAATAATTATTTTGTGCTTTTAGCACACTGTAATGAAATAGTTATTTGGTAAATGCTTATTAACAACAGACAGATGAATAAAAGTTTACAACTTACATATGTGTGAGCGGTGTTGGTTAGAAAAACAAGTTTACAAAACAGACATTATCATGTAGATGAATGCAATGAAAACATCTGAAACATTTTTTAGACCTTCATAGGTTCCAGTATTCCAGGAAACCTAATGCCTTTCAAATGAAATTCCTGTCCTTATTATATAGCATTTGTTTCTAAAATAATATTATATCATTGGCTGGAATTTTGTTTTGTTCAGTAACATTAGCCTCCACTTTCTTCATGGGGGACTTCCATTCCCCCAACTCTTCTCCCTCTGAACATCCAACTGAATTTTGTCTGCACCTCTACGGTAACATTTTCCTCTTTCCAGTTTCTCTTATTATTTTATGTCTTATGACCACCTATATTTTATGTATGCTATTTACTCTCCTAGACCGAGAGCTCCTTAGAAATACGATCTACATTCGTTGCATGTTGGTATTCTAGTAGCACTTCGCAGCACGTGCTAGCAATTCACTGAAAGCGGATGGATCAATAAATCATTAACAGCTTACTAAGTGTGTACTGTGGACACAGAAGTGTGTTAGACCCAGAGGACACAGAGAGAGGGAGAGAGAGGAAGACCTGGAGGAGCTGCGCAAGTGGGTAAAATATAATAAGCATTTACACGTTCACAATTTCTAACAATTTGCTTGTCATCTTTATACTTAAGATTTTATTTTTATAAACATCATTGGCTAAAATTAACTTTTCAAATATACTTTATGCAAATAGTTTTATCATCAAAACCAAACAGGCTTCTAGTCTTCCTCAGACTCAGCAGGGACCTTCCCCAGGGACAGGGGCCGCTCTGTGCGTCTCTTGTTTCTCCAAAGGCAGAGACTGTCCTGGTGTGTACAGTCCCACCCGGAGGCAGGCCGCCAGGTAGCACTGGGCATAAACCACGCGGGTACTTAGTATTCCTCTGCTTGCAGGTCAATTATCCACCTGTGACCCTGCGGCACACTGAGCCAGTGGACTGTCTTCACCCTCTAAGTACCCCGACCCCAAGCTTTGAAAGCACAGCACTAGCAGGACATTTTGGGGGAGAAAATCTACACAGCTCTCTGTGGTCAGCAAACAAAAAGAAATTAAAGAAGCAGCCTGTATGATTTTCTTTTTGTGTTTTCCCAACCTTCTGTCCTTTCTCATTTGGGGATAATTAAATAGTTTAGAGGACACTACAGCACCAAGAGCTCAGCACAGATATGGACTCTGTAGCAATGTGGGAAGCAACACAGCAGCAGAGAAGAGACCAGATCTTCAAAGCCGGCTTCTTGCTCCGTGCACCCACGGATTCCCATTAGGGAGCCCTGCAGTTGGACCTGCTGTCTCCTCCCTTGACATTATGTAACAGATTTTCATCTGTACTTAGAATTTTTTAAAAACTGTATTTCAGATAACAAGTGTTTTAAACTATGAGAGTGTTGATGCGTGGGCGCGTATTTGTCTCTTTTGGACTCCGCAGCTGAACGCCGGAAGCGCAGAGGCTGAACAGTGCCAGCGACTTTGAAAAGAGACACGGGTGTGCACAGAGCGCCAGCGAGCAGCCAGCCTCCCCTGCCCGTGTCCCCTTGCCGCCTGCGTGTGCAGTGGTCACACCCCAGTCCCTGGCCGCGGACACTTGCACAGTCCACAGGGAACCTGTTCCTGAGTTTGCAGAAATTAAATTTTTTCAACCGTATTGTCATGTTGCATATTTCAGGATTTCTGATATTTGGATAGTGCCAGCAAACAATGCACACGTTTACTGTGATAGCGGGTCTTACTTTGTCAAGAAGCTGTCATAATGGAAGCTGAACTGTCTTGCAATTAGTGACATTTTAAGATAGAAAAGAAACTATATGTATGAGTGATTTCCAATTTTCCTGTCTAAAGTTTATTGACTCCAAGGCATCAGTTTGCTGCCTCTTCTGTTCTGTCCCGCTGGCTCTGACACTCACATTCACATTCTAACAGATTTCCACAACGGGATGGAAGCAGCCCTCTGCTCCCCTTTACGTAAAACAAACCTGCTTTTAAAACATATGTTAATATTGTAACTAGAGGAAGGTGATTCCCACTTAAAGCAGTCTTATTTTTAATCATTTCAATAGGAGATCTTAGGTAAAAGAAACTTCAACTTTGCTTTTCAAATGCTTCAAGCTACTTAGGTTAGATTTTGCAAGATATCCTTGCTTTACCTCAGGACTAGTTCTTCATGTGTGGTGATGATTTAGCCACAAACTAAGATATGAGCATTAGGTGCATATTAGGGTTACAAACTGTCTTTTGACTGAAATGCATTCAAGTGTGACAGTGACTAATAAATTCCATTTCTATGTGTCTGTATCAAGATAAAAAATTTTACTATTCCCTTGATTTTTATTTTGTTTAAAATATTTAGTAAGAAAGACTAAAATCAATTCCCATGATAACAAAAGTTTAATTTCTTGAAGGCAGAATGACTTAAAATGTATTTATTTGAAAATAGTACTATCTGAGGTCTTTGTGTATGTGTGTGTGTGTGCGTTTTTGTATGTGTGTATGTGCATGTGTGTGTGAGAGAGAGAGAGAGACAGAGAGAGAGACAGAGACAGAGAGAGGGAGAAGGAGAGGGAGAGGGAGAAGATGATTAGTGTATTCACACACATAAAACCTGTTAAGAGCAAATTATACAATAAATTCCAAGAAATACTTAATGAATTAAATTAAAATCTTGCAATTTTCGATGTTCAGCCACATGAAATCAGTATAGAGTTTTTCTTTAAAAAAAAACTTACCAGAAAAAAAAGTGCTTTAAATATCTTAAAATAGTACAACTTGTAGCAAGCATATAATTTGTGAAGTAATTGGGTAATTAATTGAAAAAAATGTTGATCAGTGTACAACGCCTGTCCATCTTTCAAAATTTAGAGCTCGTATGGCATATGGCAGAATGTAAATGCATTTCTTTTCTGTGGCTTTGAATGTTAATTTTACCAACTATTTTGGTTCATCCAATTTGTAATGATAAAGATAAATTTGAATTCTGAGGGGATTTTTAAAAGTAATGCATAGTTCATATTTCTTGTCTCTTCAAAGTGAATGCAAAGTCTTGAGAAATATCACCTACTATTTTAGAACATCTTCACCTTTCTTAAATTTGTTCTGTCAGTATTTTCTTCCCTCAGTCTTTTAGCAGTATAGAGGATACTTTCAGCAGCATGGTTCCAGCCACAGTTAACACCACTGTGTGGCTTATTTCTAATAAGGGTAGAAGACTGTCTCAACCTTTATTGTTTCTTGTAAGCTCTTTTCCATCAGATGTACTCCACGTCTTCATTTCATGGGACCCACATCTTGGCCTTCTGTTCCAGTCGCTTTGATGCTGTTGTGCTTCTGTCTGACACGACTGTGCTCCTCCAGCTACCTAGAATCTGCCTTCTGTTACCTTTGTCCTTCTCACCTTCTGGGCACCCTTCTCCGCCTACTCACACACATTTCTCTAAAGCACAGTCTCCTCCCCAAATTGACTTGATTCCTCTTTCCTCTGTGACAGCCATCTTTTCTGATGAAGGGTCCTATTGCCTAGATTAAATGTTACTCAAAGGAGAAGGTCAAGAGTAATCAGTTTCCATTGTTAGTATGAAGCACAGTGCCTGAAATATATTTGAGAATGCTAACAGATTTTGAAAATTCTTTGCTTGAGAGAAACTGTGGTCCTCCAATAGGAAGTGATACTACGTAAACTAGAATACTAAGAATAAAACATAATAGAAAGTAAACTAAAATATTTTTGCCAGTGGTCACAACTAGAGACCATACTCGTCACAACTAGAGACCATACT
>NW_004955418.1:23640113-23649503 GCF_000276665.1 Chinchilla lanigera | reverse complement strand
GAAGTCAAAGATCTCTTCAATGAAAACTACAGTACTCTGAAAAAAGAGATCGGAGACACAGCATTCTAACCAGAATTCTGAGTTTACTGTGTGACTATGGGAAAATTATTTATATTTGTTTTTCCTTCTTTGAAAGTCAGGAGAATAAAAAGAATTACTAGCCACAGAGGTCGATGTGAGAAGCACATGATATATTATATGTAAAACACACAGGATAGAGCTGTATCACTCATTAAGCATTAACTATTACTATCATCACTGCATTTGCTCTTCTTTTGAAATTTCTTTTTACTGTACTGGACTCTGAGCTCTGCTTTGCTTTGAAAAAGTAATTTAAATAATTAAACAATCTACCTTTCCTTGACAGTTGAGTTGCCATCTACCTAAATTTCTATACTATCAGCACAAGTTAATGTAGAGGCATTTTAAAATTTAACCTAAGATTTTTCCTTGATAAATCTAAATGGTAGTCTTAGTGGTACCCAATTCAACTGATTTAACTTGGGAATTTTGCTCCCATTGTTAAAGTCATATTTGTGTCTGAAAAAGTTTAAGGGTTATACCTTTTCCTTTTCAGGTACCACTTATGTAACATTTTTCATGCTTTGCACAACAAGATAACACCGTGTTATAGGCCTATACTGCTTCCACAAATTGTTACCATTTTCTGTTTCCCACATTAGTGCTGGCAGTAATATGTTTAGGTGAACATATTACCATTTTCTGTTTCCCACATTAGTGCTGGCAGTAATATGTTTAGGTGACCCAGATGATAATTTCTCACCTCTTAATGTTATGGTTTCAATCATAAATGTCTCCCCACATCTCAAGTGTTGAAAGCTTGTCCCTCACTGCATGAATTTTTTAGAGATACGACCCTTGGGAAGAGACTGCATCATGAGGATTAATCCATTTATGGATTCATAGCTTAGTGGGCAGCCACTGGAAAGTGGTAGAAGTTTGAGGAGGCCGGGTGTAGTTGGAAGAAGCATCTTGCTGGGATCATGCCATGGATGGGTTTGTTTTGTCCCCCGGCCCTTCCTACCTCTCCGTGTCTCTCCTCCCTTTTGGTCTCTTTCTTAGCCTCCCCCAGGTGAGCAGCTTTCCTCTGCCATACACTTCCGCCATGATGTTTTGCCTCACTAGGGGCCTAGAAACAATGTACCAAATCACGTGAACTGACATTTCAAAACCTGAGCCAAAATAAACTTTCCCACCTTTTCTGGGGTATTTTGCCATAGCAATGGAGACCTGACTGACATGTACAATGAGGCCTGAGCTTAGAGACTTGCTCCTTCACATCTGTGGGATCTTGGATCAGGAACAGGTACCATGGAAGAACCTAAATCATGCAAATCTGGAGATATACCAAGTGTAAAGAGGTGACATTTTCCCTGTTAATTGTAACTTTCACCAAATTTTTAACATTTGGTGTCTCTGCCATTTCCTTTTTTAATTCATCCTGAACTCCCCCCACCCCTGGAAGCTGCACATCACTATGTTTGGGCAAAGAACTATTTTCTTATGTCAAATTCGGGGCTCTTCACCGAGAAAGCAAGGAAAAACAAAAGAAATCAGATCAAAACAAAACAAAACGAAACACAGTGCAGGAATTATGACCCAGATGACAAGCACTGGAAACCTAGGTGGCACAGGAGAGAGGAGATAGAACTAAAAATAGCCCTTTCTTCCAAGCAAAGGATTAATTGTCTCCCTACAACCTACATTTTGTCAGGCTATTAAAACAAGCGTTCAAATGTCGGACCACAGCACCACTCTACTGTGACATTGTTAAAACAATTACTTTGAGAACAACATAAAATGGTGACAGTTGTCTGCCCAAGCCGGAGAGACAGTTACTAACAGAACTCAAGCTTTTTTTCTTATTCTGTTTAAAAGCAGCCATTTCATGACTAAGATTTACCCAACACTGTACTACTTACTAATTATAAATTGAGCTGTTCAACATTTTAGGCTCTGAAACCTGAAAGAATACAGCTTTCAAATATGCCTGAATTTTGGCCAAAAGAATACTGTAAGCATTAGACTATTCTGATTTAGGATAAGAATGAACTGGTAATAAATTTTAACTATTGGTTATTAACGTAGTTTCTATAAAAATAGAAGTTTAAATTTAAAAGAAAGATTATTGCTGCAGAATCTACTGATATAATAGAAAAATAAAGACAAGTAAACAATAGTATGCACAAAACAGTAATATCACATATCTCATTAATGTGTATAATTTTATATTTCATGTACTCATTAAAGTTAATCTAAAAATTTAAAAATAAAAAATGAGCCTAGAAACATTTAGAATAAATTTTGTGATGACTGGCAATCATCACTTGAGCATTAGAGTAAAGGTAACAAGTACTTTTGTGTGTAGAAAAATGTTAAACATAAGTTTGGTAATATTGAGACATTTTATTTTTTGCAAGTTGCAATGACTTTAGTAAGTTTCTTAATAGTCTAAAGAAAATTACTAAAGTCAGTCATCTAAAATCAGAAGTAAAAGTCCCTCAAATATTCTTAAAATAACTTTTAACATATTCTAAGCTTATTATTTTGCCCAACTACTAATTGGCTAGGACTCGTGTACAAAGAAGGAAAGAAGGAAAGGAAGAAAGAACAAAGGAAAGAAAGAGAGAAAGAAAAGAAAGAAAACTATTTTAGAATGGAGAATGAAGAGCAGTGGTTAAAATCAAATCAACCTTGTGACCCAGATAGTTTAGAATCTAACATCCAGCAAAGAAAATTTCAGCAAGATATAAAAAATTAATTTCAATTACAATGGCTAGTGTTTTAGTCATGTTAGGTTAAAAAAGACCCATATTTTAAATTTTAATACAAGAGATATGATATAACTCCTGTTGTTTCATTTTTCTGCGTAATGAACATGGAAAATTTTTATACTCTGATTTATGAAGCAGAATCTATGAAAAGTCTCACAGTTAGGATTGCTGAAATCAATATACATGTGTTAATGCTACAAATTATTGACAGTTTATTGAACTGTTAATGGAAGCATTGGTGAAGTAACTTAACTTGGACAGAGAAACTTCTGAAATGGATATGTTTGAAAATGATCCAATTTGGTTAATTTTGATGCATATATTAGAGAAATTTTTTTTGGTACTTAATTTAGTTGTTTGAAAATTTTAAGAAATTCTAGCACAACTTGAGCATGGAGATCTATTATTTCAAATTTATATTTCATTAAAATTGAGAAGGCATTTCTAATGAGAATTTGGTATTAAAATTGAAGTGTGCTGTAAATATAAAATACAGAATGGATTTTGAAGACAATATAAAAATAATTTAAAATATCTCAATAGTTTTATATGTTGAAGTGATTGATATGGATTTATTGAATCACATAAAATATATAATACTAAAATTAATTCTACTTCTTACAATGTGATTGTTAGAAAATTGAAGATTTTATATGTGATTTCCATTATATTTTCCTTATATTTGCTTGGATTGAATAAAGGTCTACTATTAATTTTCAACACTTTACATCTTCCCTTTTCTTTCTCCTATAGAGTATAATTAGTGATAAATATTATAAATATTTAACTAAAAATTAGTATGTAGAGTCTGAGCTCTTTTGCTAAATCATAGTTAGAATATCGGTAGATTAAATATGGAAATATTTTATTACTATTCTATAAATGGTCTTAATCATTTTGGACAGCACTGACAGCTTAAAAGATTAATAATAAATTAGTTAGGTTTGATTCTTATCTTTTGGGCAATGGCATGCCAAAAGAAGAGTTTTGGATACTAACTAACGTACAGTATTCTGTCTTTCTCTCTGTGTCTCTCTGTTCTTCTGTCTCTCCATCTCTCTGTCTCTGGCTCTGTCTCTCTCAGATTGTTGCATTACTTTTATCTTTTAAGAGTGGAACCATTTAAATTAGAATTTGCAAGGCAATTTTAAGTGAAAATAAAAGTAATGAAATTTAATATTTTTCAGTTATTAGTGGGTTAAAATGATCAGAAGAAAAATGTTTTTAATAAGACTTACTAGAAAAGTGGCCACAAATGGATTGGCACATATCTGTGAGATCACTGGTGTCATGCTTTGGAGCTGGTGTATGGTAAAAGCTTCTTCAGAAACAGGAGAATCAGAAGTTAAATAACATAACCACAAGGTCACTAAACACAGACAATATTCTTGTCCTCAAAGAGTTTTATCACTAGCCTTCAGGTTATTTGCACAGAGAGACCCTTGAAATTACCTATTGGGACCACAATCTTTGTAGCTAATTTAATTATTCACAGGACTACCAAGATTGGTCCAGAAAAGGTGTGGTGATTGACTCTGAAATACGAATACTGTTTATCTTGCCACAGACCCAGCTCAAAATGAGTTTGTGTCATAGATTCCAGCGCAGATTTGATGCCCTGTCTGATAAGATTTTTTTTTTTTTGCCTCCAACTTCAAAGTCCTGATTCTAAAAAGAAAAGCAAAACAAAGATAGTGAGAAAGGAAAACAAAATCTGCAACAGCAAACAAACCAAACCTTCTGACACAGCTCCTACCCTGTTGTACAGAGTGTGCTGCAACGTGGTATTTCATTTCCGGAGAGGATCAAGTAGAAACTACAAACACATAGTGATTTGACAGAAAAGAGTTCCTCAGCCCTTACTTCTTTTCTTCATGTTCTTATGAGTTTTGACTAACTCAGCATAATAGTGATGATCTTCTGTTCTGGTTGTTTAAAAAATGACTAGAGTAAAAGCCCTGCCATATATTCAATTGTAATTCAACACAATTGATGTGTTCAAAGACTTGATAAATTCAGTCAAATGCATAAATTCATCCACACATCCAGTTGTAAACGCACATACACCCAATGCCACAGATTATCTCTATGATGGGTATGTTTGAGGCTTAGAAGAGAGTGGCCTCGCACTCATCACAACAGCTGATAGTACACATATAATAGCAGGCTATGCAAGTCCCGCAAATACACTCTATCACATTGTTTGTAGATGAGTTGTTTGAGAATGATGCATGCATTCGCCATGTAGTCACAGAGAAGGTCCAGGTTAATTGCAACTTTGCCAACAACATTGTTTCTTTTAATAGAAGACATCAGCAATCTAACAGTTTATTTAAAAAAACCTGAACTAATATAGGGCACTTACATGTTCCCGGCACAATATAAGCCCTAGGCAAAGCGGGTGGGAGCTACAGTCCAATTTCTTGAGGTACAGGAAGTCTTTCTCTAACAAATGAAATATAGATTTAAAATATCCATGTGACATGGAAAGCCTTATTTGTTGAAGTTATCTTATATATCTAAAGTATAATTTCAGGGCAGAGATGTGATAGACATGTAAAATGATAGATAGTACTTTTGCATTTTTTACATACTGTCAAGTGCAGAATCCTTAGGGAAAATATGTGAACAGACCTACCTCTAGAAGGGGTTGCAACAATTCCAGGTAATTGTTGCTGTTTCCCTCCACAGTTTTGCTTGAGTGTTATTATAGCTCTTCTGTGTGGTCAATTGCCACTTAATTGCACAAAGTCATCTGAGAAGAAAAGAGCAGCCAGACCTATCTAGAATGGGGTCAACAGGCAGGCACACCAAGGTGACACAATACTGTCGCCACTGTAATTATTCTATGCTTTTCACCAAAACACTTCATGAACTATGTCAAATATTGGTTGTTGGCGCCAACTCAGAGACCGATCGCCTGGTGCACTTCAGTTCACAACGATTTCTCAGCCTCCGAGGAACCCAGACTCCACCTTACCCTTTACTGAAGTTACAGAGTTTCTTGGTATATAATCTGCATGCAGACTTTGTATACCTTAGCTCTAGTTTCAATGCAGTCATCGTGTTTCCATACTCTTACCTACTCAACTTTGCCTTTGAAAATTAGCTTCATGGATGCAATATCAACATGTATGGATATTTCCTCCCCGAAAATATAGGATTCATATATTTTCTATTACAAATGTAGATGTTTAACACCAAACCACTAGCATATATGGCAAGAAATAAAGTCTTTTTTCCAAAAAGTCTTTTTACTAGCATTATTAAATAGCCGGGACAGTTATTTTTTACTTCTTGGTCTCATGCAGTGGTATTTAAATGGTTAAGCCAAAAATTTGTTTTTAATGCACTGTAGCAGAGGTGTGCTAAAAACTCATGATTCTCATTCACTATTTGCCTAAGTAGTCTGTATCATATATAATTTTCCAAATATACTTAATGTTAAATCTGACAGTTTATATTAATTGTAGTGCCAACTGAAAATAATGCACATGGTACAACTTTCACAACTGCACGTGTATGGAAATGCTATGTAGTTTTCATGAAACTTAAATTGTTTCAGTAAAGTGTGATATGTTGCCAAGAAAAATGAAGCACTTATATACATAATTGAAAAAAATCCAAAATCAGGATATTGAATCCATACTGTCTTAAAGTTCTTGTGTTTTCCCTTCAACTATAGTTATATTCTGTTATACTATAGATCTTATACTATTTGAATTAGAATATGCACTACTTAGCTATTTTCACCAAAGTATTTTACATGTAAATACTGCACAATAATTTCTGAGTTCAGAAATTCTCTAGGAGAGACTTTATGCTTCTAGCTATAAAATAATGTGTTGTTGATCATTTTATAACAATTATTTAAAATACATTTAAAATGGTAGGAACTAAGTAAAGCTATTACTTTTATCTGCATTTAAGCTGGTATGAAATTGCACTCACCTTAAGAGATACTTGAATATATACTTAGAAAGTTGTACATATATGTCACAAATTCTTAAACTTTCACTCAAATCTGTATAGTTGCCTCATGAAATACAGATCCAAGCAAGTCTCCTGAGAGTCCTCATATGGGTGTAACTTTCCATTGCCATCTTCTGTTCAATGTGGCCTTCCGGTTTTGATCCTTTTCATGGGGCTGATATCAGGAACCACATGAAGATCTGATCTCTAAAAGCAAAATCAGGAGGCTTGTGAAAGTTCAGTTGAACACTTTCGGGCCATGTCACTAGTACTAATAAGATACAAAATTACTATTTTTGTAGTTGTTATTCTACTGAAATCTTGGTCAGGACATAAACTTCTTATGCCAGTTCTTTTTGCTTATTTGAAATTTTTATGTTTTGCTGGATATTAAAACATTTAACCTAGTGATAATGATAATATTATTCAAAACAAAAAATAATTAAAACCAAATCAATTGACTAAAATTGTTTCCCAGGTTGTGGGTTTTCTTTTCACTCTGTTGGTGATTTCTTTTGATGTGCAAAACTTTTTAATAAGATGAGATTACAGTTGTTGAATCTTTGGAATATTTCTCATGCAGTTTGTTTCTTGTTCAAGAACTCTCTGCCTACCTCTATGTCTTCAAGATTTCTACCTACTTTTTATTCCAGTAGATTTACTGGTTCTGTTAAGATTGCTAAGACATGTGTTTATTGAAGGGAACAGTTAGTGCTTATATTGATTGATTAATCTTACATGACTTTATTTGTTAATCTGAGCAATTACATTGAAGATAACAGTATGCGATATAATAACCATTGTTAATTTCCTATCATCTTGTTTTGAAATTCTGTATCATTTTTAGTGGTATTTTTACTCTCTTTAAAATTAAAAAATCAGGAAAATCAATATTGTTTTCATCCTGTAATTTAGTATAGAATGTTTTATTTAGGAGTTTTTCAAAATAAGTAACATCTAGCTCATACTAACAGCTTGACTGAAAAAGTTTAAAATCAGTAATGCTTATAATTCCAAAACAGATTGTCCATCAGAATTTTGTTTCTCTTAGAAATATAATACTAGTATTTTCACCTTGAAATATCTGAATGACTTTGCATAAATATCCCAATATATTCAATTTTTTAAAACAAAATGTCAAAGGCATAAACATATATCTCTAGCACTGTGGTCATTATCCAGCAGTTATTTGTCACTACAGTAATGCTGTGTAGGAAACCACAGAACCAAGTACAAGAATCAGTTACTGCCACATATGTGGACTGGTTGGCAGTTAGAGTTTCCTGTGGCTCACGTGCGATGGGTTGGCTGGCTGCTGGCTAATCTATGAAGGCCACAGCTGCAGCCACTAGGATGACTCAGCTTTTTGTCTTACTTCTCACCTAGGTTTTCAGTGGAGTAGCTCAACAATGGCCTCATGCAAAGGCAGAGGAGTCTCTGGCTGTGACACATCTATTAATATCCAAAGCAAGTCACACACTGAACTTGGTATCAAGGTGTGGTGGGAAGAGCTTCACATTGACTTGGCAGAGCGCATCTGATTAGACAAACTGAAGAAATAGACCAAAGCATTTTCTCCACACACTAGAGTTGATTTAGTTCATTTTCTTTGAGAAATAACTATCAGTACACTGACAGCTATCAAGCAACCAAAAGCAACATAAAGGAACTCAGACAGAAAGAAATTTTTGTCGTGGTAGCAGAGCTTGGGTGTTCTTACACTTCAATACCCTTGAAAAGTATGTGACAGGTGAGTTTAAATTATATGTAACTTTTGTTATTATTATATAAACTTTTGGCAAAATCAGAATATAAGTTCTTTATAGAATTTCTGATAAATGTGCAAACCTTTAGTAAACATATGATCTTGATGGAACCTCAGCAATATTTCAGTTAAAGTTGGCAAAATGAGTTCAATTATCATGTCTTCTTGTCAACATTATCTTGGAGTCCTTATCAAATAAAGCAAGAAGGAATAAAAAAATCAAATGAATAAAGCATGACAATAAACAGAATTCATCGTTTCCCAGACAATAACTGACATAAAAGAAAATCTAAAAGTATCTATTAATCAATCAATAGTTTAATAAAAGCTGTTAAAGGAATTCAGCAATTTTGTAAGCAACAGTATGTCTATATACCATCAATAATGTGATAAAAAGAGAAATCATTCACAAAAGAAAAAGATATAATTTATGTAATAATATTTAACAAGAGATGAGGAAAATAATTATGGAGAAAATGACAAAATGTTCTTGAAGGCATAAAAGACCAGAATAACTGAACTATGTGTTACATTTATGCATAAGAATGTTCAATAGGTAAATGGTCACAACTAGAGACCATACTCATAAGTGAAATAAATCAAACATACATTTGGAAGCACCGCATTGTTTCACTAGTGTAAAACCTGAAAGAGTTAATTTAAACTAGGAGGTATGATAGACACTGTGAAATGATAGGAAAGCACTCAAGGGTAAAGGGCAATTGGGATGTGGGAAAAAAGAAGGGAAAGAAGGAGAAAGTTTGCATGTATGTATATGCAGGATAGTTAACATGGTTGTTCTACTGTCTTCTATTTCTTTGCTGAAAGAAACTGTCAATGAGTCCTTGGTTGATCCTT
>NW_004955418.1:23626045-23638831 GCF_000276665.1 Chinchilla lanigera | reverse complement strand
AGGAGGAGGAGGAGGAGGAGAAGAAGAAGAAGGAGAAGAAGAAAGAGGAGGAAAAGGAGAAGGAGATGGAGGAGGAGAAGGAGAAGGAGAATGAGGAGAAGAGGAAGAGGAAGAAGAGAAAAAGGAAGGGGAAAAAGAAACAAAGAAGAAGGAAGAGGAGTAGGAGGAGTGGAAAAAGAAGAGGAAAAGGAAGAGCTGGAGGAAAGGGTGAAGGAGGACAAAAATAAGAAGGAAGGGTAGGAAGACGAGGCAAAGACTAAGAAGAAAGGGAAGAAGAAGGAAAAGGAGGGAGAGAGAAGAGGAGAAGGGAAGGAGCAGATGGTACAGGAGAAGAGAAGAGAAGGAAAACAGTAAGGACAGACTAAGGAAGGAAGAGAGGATATATAGGGTTATAATCCCATTGTAAAATTTTACAGTATGACTCTGGCAAAGGGGTAGACACATGCAAAAAACAGAAATCCCCTAAACAGACATAATAAACACATAAAAAGATTAGACTATGGTACTGAGTGTGGAAGTGAAAAGTTTAATACCTTTTACACAAACAGAATAACTCTGAAATCTCAAGGAGGAAGTAGTTTTGCAAACAGGGTAGCAAAAGTATAAATATTAAAGAAAAAAGTTGCTATAATTCAGCATGGTCAACATATTCAAAAGTGTACCTTAATTTGGTATGATTGTCTTACATATTTTTGTTCTTAGTCTGTGCTCATGATAATTAACTTGGTAAAGACTTATAAAAAAAAATCAGTAAATCTGATGTTCACAAAAAATATTGAAAGATCAGTAAATTCTTCATATTGAATGAAGAAAAAACTCTTATGTAACCAAAGAGGTGTGAATAAATTAAAAGCAAGCCACAAACTGGATATCATATTGTCAGTGCATCTAATGAAAATCATATGGTGTAGAGCTTATATAAGGAATACCTACAAGTTAGTAGCAGCAGCCAAAAATAATTATAATGAGCAAAGTCAACAAGTAAGTAATTAACAAGGTAGGAAATTTGAATTTCCAAAGATAATTTAAAAAGTTTCATTAGTATTGAGCAAAATGAATAATAAAACTGAAAAGAGTTATTATTTCCCATGAATTAATTGGCTTTTGAAAGAAAGTTTCATAAAATTTTGAAGAGAATGAGGGTACATTGATACAATCCAATTTGGTACTGTCTAGAATACTACACCTTTCATTCTTACAATGTACAAGGACCTATGGTATGATTAGACTACAATTGTTTAGCATTCTACTGTGGGTGAACAGGTTGTTATAGATCCAATTCTCTGCTTCTATGAACAGTAATACTTCATCAAAATTTTTGTTTGTGTTAGTGGGTAGGTACACTAAAGTTTCTAGCCACGTTTTTCAAACTACAGTGTCAAATCACTTTGAGCTATATTCACCCAGTGAGAGAGACTGACAGATTAATGAAAGAGAGAAGAAGAAAAGCCAGAGGTTATTGGCTTCTTTCCCTATCTGCTCTGGATTATGTCTGTAGCAATAGCTACACTTTTTCTGTGACTCTTTTTCCTGCTGATATTAATCCTTGGGTTTCCTCACCATACTCTGCTCGGATTCTTAGCAGTTCCATCACCGGTGTATGAATTCACTGCATTTGATTTTCCATATTTCAAGTTCAATAGACACCACGTGTCCGAGCAGAGCAAGAAAAGGCTGAGGAATGGTCTCAAGGGAAAAGAATCCCAGCACGGATGCAGCTCCTCCCTCCTCAGTATCTTCTCATTCCTCCTGCTGCTTCCACTGAACGCAAGATAGCAAACTGGAGAACCACGCAAGACTCAGTTTCTTTCTGGCTGCTAGAGAGAGAATCAATCTCTTCTCTCTTAAGAACTAAGCTCTTCTATTATCAGAACCTCAGATTGTGGGGATGCAAATCAAAATCACGGCTAGTCAGAAATCAGTAACAAAGGATACTTCTGCTTGTGGCTTCTGGATCTGTGCTTTTCTGTTTCTGACTATTAAAGAGAAAGCTCTAAATATTATTTTTTGACTTGGGAATATTATTATTCTGCAGGATAGCAAGCACCAGCTCATGATGTTGTCTCATACCTGGTTCATAGCTGAGTTGTAAATATACCATTTCATTATTCTATAGGTCAGCTAGTTCCAAGACCAGTGAACATCTTGAGTTGAAGTCCATTGCTTCACCTTTTTTTTTTTTTGAATGCAAGATGTGTTTCCATTGTGCTTTGAACCTACTTAAGCTTAGTGTCACCTACATCACCACCATAAGATATTGTAGAACTGGTCTATCTGACAACACATAGTTCATAAAGGCTAACAAGATTCCCTCATCTGAATAATCTCCCAAGGTTTAACAGGAAATTTTATCAGTGGCCAAGCTGTGATTTAAACCCAAACAATCTAGCTTCAGAGCTTCTGTTCTTATCACTATGCTTCTTTGTCTTTTTATGAGCTAAAACTTAGAGAAAATTACATGTTATTTTTAGGTTAGTGTTTACTTTTTGAAATGTAAGTAGAGTTATTAGTATATCTCTAAGCTTTTGAACAGGATGTAATAATATATTTCCTTGTTAATTTATTGGGCACTTTAGGAGCACTTCCTCTGTTTCAGGCCTGTGTTTTGGTATGAGCGAGGAGACAGATAGAAATTCCCAACCTTACAGAGTATTACTTATTGTAGTGGGAGAGATATAAAATAAATGAGGCAGGCAAAAATTTACTGTATGTTAGGTAACAATTTATAAAGAAGGAAGTCAAGAAAAGGAGGACTTTTTTTTTAAGAGGGAAGTTACTAATTTGTTAGGTGGTTAGGGAAAGCTTCACTGAGAAATTTCCTTTGGGATAAAAACCTAAAGGAAAAAGAGTGTCATGTGTAAGGCTGGAGAAGGACGATTCCAAGCAAAGAGACAGGTAAGTGCAAAGGGTGTCATGGCAAAATATCTGGTGTATTTCAAGAAATCAAAGAGGGAAGTAGGACTGGGGTAGAATAAAGTAGGGAAAAAATAGAATGAATTGAAGCCAGAGAGGAACTAGGAGCAGATCAGACAGAATAGTATGGGAATTTTTGAGCAAAGGAGTTTCATGATTCTACCAGGGTTGAGTGGGTCATTCTGACTATGATGTTGATAAATTGAAGAGGAGGGGGAAGACAAAAGCCATGCATTTGTTAAGAGTGTATAGCAACTAAGCAGGTGACAGGTGATAGTTATTTGGACAAGACTGGTAACAGAGAAGGTGATAAGTCATAGTAAAATAATAAATATAAATTCAAATTAGAGCCAACTGGATACTTCTGATCAATGGATTGTGGGATATGAGAAAAATAGTGAGAGTTACTTAGATTTTCTATCTGGACATCTGGAAAAAAGGAATTTCCATTTACTGATATGATGAAGACACAGAGACGCAGATCAGGAGGAAACAGTAGTTTTCAAAGTGGAAAGTTTGAAATGATTCTCAAATGCAAGATGAAATGAAGGGAGCCATTGGGTGATCTGAGTATGGAGATTAGAGGTAAGATCATGAATGGAAATAGACATAGACTGAGAGAAAAAATATTTGCCAAAGACGTATGTAGCAGATTAAGGGTTGTTCTTCAAAATAAGTGAAACCAAACCACGCAAGCAAAACCGAACAAAAACAAAGAACATTTGAAAGTCTGTAAGAAGAAATCAATCCTATTAAAAAATGGACCACAGGTCTTAATGACACCTCACCAAAGAAGACATAATGCTATTACCACATGCCTATTTGTATGAAAAGATACCCTATATCTTTGTCACCAAGGAGATGCAAACATTTTTTTTTTAAATGAGACTGTCACACACTGATTAGAATGGTTAAAACCCACAAGACTGACAGTACCAACTGTGGCAAGAAATTGGAGCAAATGGAATTCTATTCATTGCTGGCAGGAATACATAATGGCACAGCCATGGCCATTTCTCATGAACCTAAATACATGCTTACCACATAATCCAGAAATCACCTACTTCAGGATTTAAATTGAACTTGGAATTTGAAACTTTCCCCTTAACCTAACTTCCAGGTCCACCTGGCTTCATTTCTGAATTAACACTGATATTTTCCAAACAGAAAAGAATGGAACACTTTCCAATTCATTTTGTGAGAACAGATAATGATCTTACAGCAAAGAATGCTAAGTGCCCATATTTCATAAACATAAATGCAAAGATCTGACTTCTTGCCATTTTGTTAGATAGAATATAAAAGCTTCAAAATGCATAACAAAGTACAAGTTTATTTACCTCTGGAATTTCATGTTCTGAAGCATATCAATTTCAGATATTAACCAAATTAATAAAAAACAAGTCAATTCTATATACATTAGAAATTTCATTCCTAAAATTAAATTCCATATTCATTTGTGATAAAAATTCTTCTCTAGAATAGAAAAGGAACTTTTGTAATAAATGTCAAATTTTCTTGAAAACTTTCCACCTGAACCTGTGATGAAAGATGTATATCCATTCAATGTTATGTTGAGAGTCCAAGAAAATGAAATGAAGTTAAAGAAATTAAAATTCTAAGAGCTAAGAAGGAGAAAAATGAGACTGCCATAGTTTACAGATAAGTATGATTTTATGTGTACCAAGTTCTAAAGAATGATGAAAATCAATAAAATAATGAATTTAGTAAAGTTTTCAGATGTTAGATCAATATGCAAATATGAATTATATTTCCATATAAGCAATAAATAGAAAATGAAATTCTAATAAATGATAACATTTACAGTAGCTTATAAAATAAACTACCTAGACATAAATATAAATAAAGATGTGTAAGATCTCCCTAGTGAAAACTACAAGAAATTATTCAGAGAAATTAAAAAGACATAAACAAATGGATCATTCAAGTTCATAGTAAACTCACATACCAAAAATGTCAATTTTCTGCAAATTGATCTACAATTTCAGTACAACCTTAATACAAATCTCAGGAGATTTTTCCTGAGAGTTGACAAGCTATTCTAAAATATGTATGGTAATCATCAAGTCCAAGAATAGCCTACACAGTGTGAAGAAAAAAATTTGATAAATTACTCTTCAGATGTAAAGATCTATTATGAAGTTACAATAATTAATCCAGTATAATATGGACCAGAGAATATACAAATGGACCCACGAAAAAAGATTAGCAATTAAGAAACCAACTCATTGTATTCAATGACATGTTTTTTGTACAAAGGTGACTATACAGCAGTAGGTAAAAGATGATCTCTTTAACAAATGATGATGTGAATAATTGGAAATCCATGTGGGGAAAAATGTAGCTGGACTTTAGTTGATCCCAGAGACATAATTTAAATTTAGGTTGGTTGTAGATCTAAATGTGAAAGATAATATCATAAGCTTCTAGAGAAAAAAAAAAAGCATAGCAGTATGTCTTCATGAGTGTAACGGATAGGCACACATTTCTTAAATGAGACTGGAAAAGTGTTAACAATAGAGAAAACTACCTGGTAATATTTGCTATGCTAGAGTGCAGAGCATTATTAATCAGAAGGCACTTTTAAGAAAGTAAACATGTAACTCCTAGAGCCAAAAAATGTATTCACCACATATAATGGTCACAGGACTTCTGTTTTGAACATATGAAATGCGTCGTCCATAAGAAAACCACAGAAAATCCAACAGAAACACAGAAAGCACATTTGAACAGACATTTTATAATGAGGAACATGAAAATATGCTTAACATTATTAATAATCAGAAAACACAAATTAATGCTCCAATGCGTAGTGTTTCGTACCCACAAAAATATTTAATCTTCCATTTTATATACTCCAAACTCACAATAATATCTAAGCCTACAGCAAAACACTAACATTACTAAATGTTGACGAACTCGTGGAAAAACAGGAAATTCTCAATTGCTGCTGGAATGTAAATTACTTTAAACACATTGGACAACCTTTCGGAATTGCCTTCTAAAGTAACCTTGCAATTCCATTCTTAGGTACTATGTTGGTTACTTTTCTCTCTTTGCGGAGACAAAATATCTGATGCCCCAAATTAAGAAAGGAAAGGTTTATTTATTTTACAGTTTGTGGAGGTTTTAGTCCATACATGGCAGAGGGCAACAGTTCACAGTGACAGAACAGCAAAGCAATAAGAGCCTAAAGGGAGAAGAGGTACAGAGGAGCAAGCCTCTTTCCCTCCCTTATATTATAAGCAGGCTACCCCCACCCAGGGGGCATGTAGCACTCACATAATCTCCGTGCCCTCCTCTTCCACAGGCTCAGGATGAACACAACATAAGCACCCTGGCTCCCTGCTGCGTCACATAGTTAACCTTCTAGACTTCTCAAATTGACACAGTGAACAACATCCCAGAAGGGTAAGGGCGTGTCCTTTTCACCCCAGGATGCAGAACTGCTGAGTCACTTCGCCAAGCCTCTAGACTCCCCAGGTTGACACAATGTATCAAGCACAACAGGTACAAAAATGAATATGCACTAAAAAAGGTGTCTATCACCATTTGTGGCAGTCTCATTCATCACAGTGAGAAGCAGAAACATCCCAAATGCAGTAGAGTGGTAAACAAATCATGTGCATTTGTATATTGGGCTGTTATAAAGCAGCCGCAGTACTTCCATATTCACATATGGATAAATCTCCCAACCACAATGTGGGATTAAAGAAACCAGAAATAAAATAATATACATGATGAGATATTATCTGTAGCAACTTCACAACTATGCTTCAATAATCTTCAGTGTTTAGGGACACATTTGAGTTAGAGGAGGCACGAAGGTACATCTGGGGTGCTGGCCGTGTTCTTAATCCGAGTGATTTAACATGGATATGTGCTTTGTAGTAATTCACTGAGGTATACGTTTTATTTTCCATACCTTGTGAATGTTTTATAGCACTACATAGTACTTTGTTGAGATACAGGTCATGGTGTTTTAAAGCCAAGAAATTCGGTTGTTTTTGAATACTGACAATAATCTTATGGTCATAGTGTTCCGGTAAGAATGACTGGCTGGTAGTAGATTTCAGGGCAAAGTGTTCTTTAGGGGGAGGACGCACATGTTTCATTTTCTCTAAGTATGCTACAGGAATTTTTGGTCTTTCTCCTAGTTAAAGCAGGCTATACTGTCAAGCTACACAATATATTTTGAATCTATGCGAGCTCTTCCTTCCTGCTGAGCTTAATTTCTGAATCCGGTGCTGCCACAGGAATAGACGCAAAGTGGAAAGAGCAAGGACCGATTTCCATCAGCACCACAGGGCCCCTCCTGTAAATTGGTCTTGCTGACCCTGTTCAGGCAGATGAACCAGAGAGGTTTTATTTGAAGACGGTAATAGAAAACAAAGTTAATTTTTAAACTGAGTAGGATTTCTTTCACACGGAAGCAAAAGCATCAGAGTTTTTATTTTTATTTCCAGTATTTAACTCTAATTTGTCCTAGGAGACTATTGATTAAAACTATTGAAAACAATTTTTGTTAAACCAGGTGATACTAAAAGCCACATAATATTTCCACATTGAGTCGCATTTTAAACTCACTTTATGAGTAGATCGATAATTTAAAAGAAGATGCCAAATCTTTAAAAATATTCCTAATAGTTATAAATAAATGAAAATGAGAACTCCCTGTATGCCTGAAATGCTAGTTTAAGTGATGAGATAAATATCTTTTCTCCTTTCATTAATTATGCAGTCATCTCAACTGTGAATTCGACCTATCTACACAAGAAGCAAATAGATTACAGGAAGAATTATTAAGTAGATGAGCCTTAGTCAGACAGCCATTTTTAACGTGGGAATTGGTCTTGCTTTGCACAACATGCTGTTAAGGTATTAAGTGACTGTTTAAGTAGCTGGAGAAGTTTTTAGACAAAATCTTCACATTCATGTTCATAGCTATCATGTTCCTCACCTATCCTGTACGCTACAGAGGGAAAAAGAGTGTTTCATCTGTATGATGACTTGGGTGTATTTTGACTGTATATAAAAAAGACTCCCCCATTTCACCAGTTTTGGAGGTAGAAGACAAATTCCTATCTGTGCATCATGCAGATGAAATGTTTCAAACCCCATTGCATTTTTCATGTATGTCTGTGTTCCTATTGTGATAACCTTACTCCACCTCTCTTTTGGTAGCTTTGAAGACCTGGGGTCTGACACCCATATCACAACTCATATTACATGGCCCTGCATAGAGAAAGCTGGGAACCCAGAGTTTCCCCCTGGTATATGGTGACATTCTGATGAAGCTTTATTCCCACAGAGTTCATGCTAAAACACCATGATATTGGTAATTCTTGCCTATTGTTTGCTTGTAAAAGGAAGAGAGAAGTGTAGATCAGGCAGAGGTGGGAGGAGACCCACTGAACAAGCGTCATCCTCTTTGAATTGTACTAAAATGCCATCACCACCAAAGTGTGAAGCTCAGCAGCCTGAGATGCTGCCCAGAGAGTTTCAGTCTTACGAGGAGCTCCTCGGCAATGGGGCTTCCCATGTCAATGGCATCGCCTACCTTATTGGGATTCTGGTTGAACATCTACCAGACTTAACAAAATGACATTCCTAGATTAATTTGTGGTCTTTCAGCAACTAACCTTGAAGAGGTCTTCTGTCTTCAGCATGCACACTTTGAGACCTGTTCCCGCTTCTCTCCACCTGCTACACTTTTTTTCTCCTTAGTACTACCACTGCCATCAGCTTTGCTTCTGTTCTGAAAAGCCTACCTTATTTTTCACCTTCCAGAATAAACAATGAAAGCATTAAAATTGTCAGCACCCAAATTTCTCTGTTGATGCAATCCTGCCTAATAAGCACTGGGCTGTCATGAGTCCCTGTGCCAATCTGACCAGCAATAGCACAAGATAAAAATGAATGCAAAATGCATGTTTTCCTTCCAATGAGCCAATGCCCAATCTTTCTTAAAAAGGCTAAAGCATGCCAATATCATTGTCTACACCTAAGTAGGAAGCCATAACTTTAAAAACAGTGCTGGGGCTGGGGATTTAGCTCAGTGGCAAAGCACCTGCCTGGCAAGCGCAAGGTTGTGAGTTTGATTCCTGGTACAGGAAGAAAAATGAAAAACAAAACAAAAAAAACAACAACTAAAAACAGTGTTGGTACTCCCAAAGGGGAGCAGAAGTCAGGTGTCCCAGAAGGAAGAGACATTCCTGAGATACCTAGATTTGCTAACTGAGAAACTTTTCCACTTCTTTACTCCCTTATCAAAATCCCAACCTCTCACTTTGCCTTTTTGAATCCTGTTTTGGAAACTTGTGAAGAGTTCATTCCTTTTTATTGCTAAGTAGTATTCCATTATATTAATGTAAGGCAATTTGTTTATCCATCCATTCATCATAAGTAAACACTTGAGCTTCTTTCAAATTAGTGCAGTTTATGTGCACATGGTGTAAATACTTTTTAGAACATAAGTCCTTCCTTCCCTGAGGTAGATACGGGGACATGCAGTAAGTACAGGTTTAACTCTACATGTAACTGCCAAATTCTTCTGCAGAGTGGCCGTACCAATTTGCATTCCCACCAGTGATAGGTGAAGGTTCCATTGGTTTTACATCCTCATCGACAACACTTGGTATTGACAGTTTTTTATATTATTCATTTTATAGGTATATATCCATGTGCAAGTGTAATTCTAATTTGCATTTCCTTAATGGCAAATAACATCTAACGTTTTTCAGGTGATTGTTTGCCATCTGGGGATACTCTTTATGAAGTATACATTTAAATATCTTGTCCAGTTTTTAACTCAGTTGCCCGTGAGAGGCTTTTGGACACAAGCACTTACTTTGCTGTGTTTCCAATTGTTTTTGTATAGTCTGTAGCTTCTTTTTCATTTAGTTGATAGTTTATTTTCACAGAACAAAACTTTTAATATTGGTGTGGCTCAACTTACCATGTTTTCTTTTCATCAAATAAGCTTTTGAGGCCAAGTCCACACTTGTCTTCTGAATTCGCCATCATTAAGTTTGAATTCTGCATTCTTTTCTGATGTTTATAGTTTCTATTTAATATTTATATGGTTGATCCATTTTTCATTTATTTTGTATAAATTAAGATGTTTGGAGTGAGGTTTTCTTTTGTTTCACTTTGTTTGGGAGCAGTGGATGTCTAACTGTTCTGCAGAATTCATTGGATAGACTCTCCTTTGAATAATCTCTTCACATTTCTCTAAACCAATCAGCCATGCTGATGTCATCTGGTTCTGGACTCTCCGTGTCTCTCCCCTATGGTGTCTTGATGACTTTGACTTTCTAGGTAAACTTAATCTGAGCACTATGATTCCTTTAACTTTTTTTTCAAAAAAAAGGAAGCATTTTCATATATATTTTATAACGATCTTATACATATCTTAATTGAAACTCCTGCTAGTTTCCATTCAACTTAAATTCAGTCTATAGATTAATTTTATTATAATTTTCTATTGCTCATATAACAAGTCATTACAGTTGTAATGGTATGAAGCAACACTAATTTATTGTAAAGTTATAGGTTAGAAATCTAATGAAGAAATTAAGGAATCAACAATGGTACATCCTGTGCTGGGATGTGTAAGGGAGAACCAATTTCCTTGTTTTTCCCATCTCACAGAGGTTGCTCACATTCCTTGGCTTTTAGTACCATTCTTTTTGACCAGCAATACTCACTCTTTCTTGAGCAGTGCCGTATTCCTCTGACAGTCTTCTACCCCTCCCACTTTAAGGACGCTGGGATCACTTAGGCCTATCTCGATGATCCAAAATAACACCTGTATTTTAAGGCCAGCCAATCAGCAATCTAATTCTCCTTTGTCACATATCATATTCTAGTTACTGGGGATGAGAATGTGGTGAACATCTTGGGTGACTGTTACCCTGCCTGCCACACTTAGCATTTCATATATTGTAGGGCATTTTGATGGAATTATTTTTAATTTTAGTTTCTATCATTGTCAGCATATAGAAATATGATTGACTTTCTTCATCCTGACTTTGGATCCCCTGATCTTGACAAACTAATTAATTCTAGGAGTTTTTTTTTTTACTGTTACTGTTGATTTTGTAGAACCCTTAAAATTTTCATAATAGGCACTCATATCACCAGTAACAAAAAAATAATTGCTTTATTTCTTCCTTTCTGATCTGTGTGACTTTCTTTTCTCATACCCTACTGTGTTGGATAATACTGATGGTCTTGTGTTGCTTAGGAGTGATGAGGTAGATATCTTTACTGTTTCAGTATTAGGGCAAAAGCGGTCAGTCCTTCACTACTAAGTATGGTATTATCTGTGTTTTTATTTGTAGAAGATTCTTGTCAGGTTAAAGATGTTATCTTTTATTCCTATTTCATGTTTTACCAAGAATACACATTGAATTTTTGTCAAATACATTTTCCATATCAATGGAATCTGATCATGTAGTTTCCTTTCTTCATCTGTTAATATTGTAGATTAAATTGACAAATTTTCAAATATTGGACTAGTTTTAGTGAGAAAATTGCATGTGGTCATGGTATGTCTTACACTGTACATATCAGTAGATTCTATTTACAAATATTTTATTGAGAATGTTTGTATTTATGTTTGTGAGGGTCGCTGATGTGTAAATGTTCCTTCTTGTATGAGATTTCTGTGTGGTTTGGTATTTAGTAGTCCTGACCTCACTAATTGAGGTAGAAAATTCTTTCTCTTTTCTATTTGCTTAAAACAGTTGTGGAGGATTGATATTATTTCTTCTAGAATTCCCCAATGAATTTTATTCTTGGGTGGATATTTTCTTTAAATTTCTATAATAGATATGACTATTTTTTCATGTATAAATATTTATAGTTTGTGATTTGTAAGGGATTATTCCATGTCATTTAATTAATTAATTAATTTGTTTATTTATTCTTTGTTTTTTTTTCTGGTACCGGAAATCAAACTCACGACCTTGTACTTGCCAGGCAGGCGCTGTGCTGCTGAGCTAAATCCCCAGCCCCTCCATGTCATTTAAATTATCAAATTCATTTGCATCCATCTGTGCAACATTTCCATTGTCAGTAGTGGTATGGTTTTGATAATTTGTATTCTCTACTTATCTCTCCCTTTAGCGTTTTGTATTTGTTACTCTAGCTAGCGATGTATACATTTTATTGATCTTTCAATGGTCAGCTATAGGTTTCGTCATGTTCTTTATTGCTTTGTCTTTCTTTTTCACTGAGTTCTGTTTGAACCTGCATTATTTCCTTCCTTTCAGTTTTTGTTTCTCAGTTTATTTTGCTGTTTTTCTCTGAGTTTCTTAAGGTGTGTACTAAGATAGTGGCTTCAGAACTTTCTCCTCTTCTAATATGAAGCATTCAATGTTACTCATTTCCACCTACTCATTGCTTTCCTTGTGCCTCATAAATTTTGACATATATTTACATTTGCTTAGTTTAGAGTGTTCCTTATTTTTTCTTGAGTCATCCTCTTGAGAGAGGAGATTGAAAATCAATCAAACAAACAAAGCACAAAAACAAAAATATGAAGTTTCTCTCACTCCTTTGAAAAAAAATGCCCACTTTCTCAACCCTTGCAGCAGGTACAGGGAGCTTCTTCTGAACTCTTTCTGTGGTGGGCAGTGTAGGGATGCGGGTTGCATTTACACCTAGGCCAGGAAATAAAAACATCTGTTAACTTAGTGCTTGTCTAGTGGTGCTGCCGTTTACCTACTGGTCTTCAGCTGCCCTATGCATTCTCCCCAGAGGTTTTAGTTTGCTTTGTTTTGGAGAGACAGGGTGGAGGATGCTTATTCTTTTCTTTTCTCTTCTTTTCTTTTCTCTTCTCTTCTC
>NW_004955418.1:23580766-23625446 GCF_000276665.1 Chinchilla lanigera | reverse complement strand
TTTTTTTTTTTTTTTTTTTTTTTTTTAGCTGTCAGTGTTTTTATATGTTCTAGATACTAACCCCTTACATGTTACAATTTACAAATATTTTCTCCCATTCTAAAGACAGAGCTTCTACTTTTTTTTTTTTTTAGTTTCTAGGGTTACTGTTGATAGGTTTGCTTTCTTGAGCTTTGCATGAAATTTTGGCTTCTTCTTTCAACACAGACGTTTGTGTAATCTTCTGTTTTCTATCAATGGTCCCAAATTCCATATATTTTGGTATGTGTGTGTTTTGCTTTATTTTTATGGGACTTTTTTCATTCTGAAACCTCTCCTTCTACTCTGAACAGAAAAGAAAATTCTGAATTGGCCTTGGATGATGTACAACATCCAATTTTTGGTTTCTGTCTTCTCTTTCTCTAATATTACTTGACTTGTTTTTGAGACTTGCCTTCTATCAGTTCAGTTTGCTTATTGTAATTGCTAGTTATCTGAACTTATATATATTACATTAAGCTTTTAATTTGCTGTGCTTCATGTTAGCTTTTTGTACTTCTTTCTTGTTGAGCTACTATTGGGTTATTAGAGTCCTGCTTATGCACTTTTGCCTTCCTATTGGTCTGAAATTTATAATATTTCTTACTTCTCAAAGTGAGTTAGCCCTAAGGATATCACTGCTCTGTCTCTGTGAGTGCTGTACTCCCTGCCCTACCTTCTTCAACTATATTCACTGTCCAGCCTTCTGAGGACTAATATTACACCTATTGATTTTGGTTCACTTGTGGCAAAAGAACATTTGTCCATTTATTATCTTTCTGTGTTTGTAACAGAGAGGATCGCATTATGCATATTGGTCTATCGTGTTGCTTTCTATGGTAGTCTACTCTTAAGAAGCATATATTTGATATCATATCATACACATGCACACAGAAACAGGTATCAATTAGGTGGTAAAGTTTTACAAGTTTTCCTGCGATTCCATAATGCACAACTGTTGTTAGCATTAACTTAATAAAGAGCTATGCCATTTTATATCAAACGAAGACAATCCTGTATAGTTGACCTCTTTCAGAACCTTTGTAGTTTTGGAAAGAACCCCCTATAACTATTGCAGCTGAGTTTGAAACAAAATTAGTATTGCAAACAGTAGTGTACTACATATAATCCCCAACATGAAAATCTTGTAGTTGTTGCCGGGTGTGAAATTTGGAACTACTTACCAGACCTTCTGAACTTTGCACAAAGTTAAAAAGCCTGGAAGCACTTTCCCCCTGAACAATGTGCTGGTTGACTTAGAAAACAACTTCTCTATTTGAACCAGGGCTTATATGCCTCTACTTTAGCCACAGCAAATGTTCATCATTATTTTAAAAGCTAGAGAGTAGGAGGGAGAGTAAAATATCTGCCTCAAGCCTTTTTTCCAAAAATAAAAAGAAAAAGAGAAAAGGAGGGAAGACACATAAAACAATATTATCCTGCATTCTCCACTTTTGTAGTGCAATGCTTTACAATTGCTTAATTGTTCATCAGCTTCACAAAAGAAATGCCTTTTATTTTCTCCTGGCACTTAGAGATGACTAAGTGTCACTTAGTCAATTGGCAGAACAAAGAAGTCAATTTATGGATCACATTTTCTCTGTTTCGTTATTCTTGAAAATAATTCACTTTATTGGCTTAGTGTTCTGGAAAGGTGAGGGATTGACAGGCCTAGAGTACAGAAATATCATCCCTGGATTCAGGTTGTGCACACACAGTTCTGCTTAAAACAAAGGGTGAAAAGGTAACAGGTCTTAATCTTTTCATGTCAAGAACTACTCTGAAATTTGGGTAATGTTGCAAGCTCCTGGCCTCCTCCAAGTTTAGTATTCCAATTTAAGGTCATGTGCTCGGATATTTCTTTCCTCATGAATCCTATTGATTAAATCAGCCCTTTGATATTTTTCTAAAGTAGCACTTGAGCATTACAACAGAAAAACTTAAAGAATAATTTTTGTGATATTTTTCTCTAATGGTAAAGCAATATAACTTTTGTAGAAATTTACAAAAAATATACCAATAAAGAGGAAATTAAAATTATCAATATCTTCACAACACAGACAAAATCACTTTTATATGACATTGTCATAGTTTCATATACATATCTACACAAATTATAATCAGATGAACACTTGTTATAACATTTTTATCTTTTGTGAACATTTATAGTGATCATCAAATATTCTTCTAAAATGAGTTTTGATTTCTAAATTATTCTTTCATATGTGCCTACTCTTATTTATTAAACCAACCCTTTACTATTAAATAGTTAAATTATTTACAATGGTGTGATTATAACAGGCAGCACTGAAATGAGCAGCATTAAATGAATGCTTTTATGTGTGTCTCTGTCCCCTTAGAATAATTGCTTGCGACATTTTCACTACACTGAAAGATACTGACAGGTTTAAGGATTAAACAGTATGTGGCCAAATCACCTCCCCAAATTTACTAAGTTATGATCATAAGAAGGTTTGTTTCAGTTTATATTTATAATACATACTTGAAATATAAATATAATATTTATAATACATACTTGAATACATACTTTCATTTTATATTTATAATACATACTTGAACACTAGAAATCTCAAAGAACCAATGACCATGGATATATTGAGTCAAGAGCCATCTATTGGAATTTTCTATTAATGTGTATAGAAAATTAAATTTATAATTGAAGAATGTGTGACCTTTTATTATTATATTTGTATCTTTTAATATAAATTAATTTGATACTTTCCTATCTTCTCTCTTGTACCCTGGTTAATCTCTGAAATAACTCATTGATATTCCAGTCCCTCCATTGTAAACTCATTATTCAACATATTCCCATATTAGAACAGAGAATGGCCCATCCAGCCAGTATACGTCAGTTTCTTAGTTGCCCGGGTGATAGTTCCTGCTGCAGTTCCAGTTGCTTCTGTCTCCTAGAAACGGCCAGTCACTGTGATGCATATTGAAAGAACCAATCAAAGATAGCCAAGTCCTCTACCTCCATACTTCCCATTTCAACACCATAAAAACCTCCCTCCCTGAGCTTTTGGAGCCCGAGGTTTTGGGAACTATCCCAATCAGTGCCCATCAACATAAATAAATCTGCCTCCAAATCCTGGATGTTAATTTGGTGTTTCAGTTTGCCATAGCAATTGCAACATGTTCCCTTATCTTTTAAAAAAATGTTTTTAGCTACAGAATATGTGACCATAGTCATTTTTAAAGTAGACATGAACTCTTCTTTCAAAAATTGAATTGAAAACTTTGAGAATTTGGTGTTTCGGCTCATGTTTAGCTGTTCCCCCAAAGCCTCATGCAGTCGTAGATGGGACTTTTTCAGAAGTGGCTGAATCTAGAGTGTGTGATGCTGGAATTGATTCACGGCGCAATGCTAGGATCAAGGGCACTAGATTTAAGGGTATGAGCAGTACCCGCTCTATGTAGCCTGGGGGAGATAGAAGGATAGAAAGAGCTGTAGTCATCCTTTGTTGATTTTTGGTACCTTTTACCCACCATGAACTGTTCTTCTCTGTGATGCCTGTATGCCATCCACCCTGCCATGGAACCAGCTAACTTTGTTTGTTTATTTATTTATTTATTTATTGGTACCAGGAATCAAACTCAGGTCCTTGCACTTGCCTGGGAGGTGCTGTGTGAGCCAGCCAACTTTGGACTGAAACCT
Source organism: Chinchilla lanigera (assembly GCF_000276665.1). Lineage (NCBI taxonomy): Eukaryota > Metazoa > Chordata > Mammalia > Rodentia > Chinchillidae > Chinchilla > Chinchilla lanigera. The sequence continues at coordinate 23,621,749 of NW_004955418.1, read as the reverse complement.
CTGCAAACGGTGAGCTAAATAAACCTTTATTCCTTCAACTTCTAGCGTCAGACTTTCGTCTCAGCCATGAGAAAAGTAACTAAGATGGAGAAAAATTTGAAGAAGTGATATACAGAGTTTTTCGCTTTTCTCTTTTAATCCCTTTTCCTTAGAAATTGTTCATTCTACCAGAAAATACTAAATGTGGGAATACAACTGCTGCACAGTGCGATCCATGGCCACAAATGGAATTACCTAATTATATTCGATCTAGTCTGTAGTTTTCAAAAGCAAATGGCTTTTCTATATGCGGAGTGAGCACTGAATGGCACCACAGCCACAAACTGCGATTAGCAAAGCTGCTTGTTTAGCAGTTTCAAAGGGAACCAACATGACAATCAAACATGGAAAGAGCAGATGGAAAATTTATTTTAGGACATGCAGCTATAACAGAGAAATTAGGGAGCAATTACAACAGGAAAAACTCAGTTTAGCTGAAAAAGTGGATCCAAAGTTATTTCAGTGCAGATCCTAATGACAGTTTTTCTTAAACCACAGTTTGAATTAGGAAGAATGAAGTGAATAAAGTACAATGTGAGTGACAGCTGGTGGTTGTTGAAAATAATCTTTCAAACCAGAGGAATTACTCGATATAAGTATTTGTTTGGGGATGATTAAACAAATGGTACCTATATGTGGGTTCTTGATAGGTATCAACCGTATCTAGAGCTGATAGTTGGCTTTGTACTTTTAAAATGCTTGCCAGCTATTTTTAGCAATTAAAATCTGTCTTACAATGGCTACATAATAGTCAGGGTCCATGTATGAATTTCTCAGACATCTTGCCCCACATATGTCAAAAGAAAATATGGTAACTTTAGGAAATAAAGCCTTTTATGAATCATACCTTAAGATGTGAATGGAAGATGCCAAGACACAGATAACAAATGAAGTGTGTGCAAAATATCTGTAAGAGTCTGCTTCTTTGGAATTCGCCCTGAGATATCCTTATTAACACCAGTAAATGTGTTGGTCTCCCACTATGCGTCTCCTCAGGACACTCTTACCACCTGCCTTCCACTTTAAGCTACAGTGCTACTAGGAATAAAATTCTGTGTAGGAATCTGGAGTAACCGCTATGTGACATTACAACTCACACAATCTTCACTTAAGGAATCATGTGCAAGTGCTTCATTGATGCAGTGCTCCCAGGAGAAACCAAGAATGGAGAGAAAAAGCAAAAGAAAGAGAAGAATGGAACTAACCAGATGGGACTTTAAGGAGAGGTTCCAGGAGGGCAGCTTCAGTCTGAGCCAAAGGGAATTTTAAGGTCTTTGTTATGCTTATCCCAACACATAATAACATCTCTAGGAAAAACGTAGCTTGATTGAACCAAGTTGTCACCATGTGACTGACTGGTTTTCTGAAAGGTTGATTACACACTGAGCACTTCTGAAATCCAGAGATGCTTTCTGAACTGAAGTTGTGCAATTTGAGAGATTTTCTACTGATAACATGTTAGGCTAAGAGGTGAAAGAATTCCTTCATGGAGTGAAGTACGCAGAAGTGGTGCAGAGGAATGGTTAGTGGATGAAGAGCTACAGAGGAGACACAGAATGAGTGACCAGTCAGGTTGGAGAATCCAAAAATGCTGCTGGTGAATCAACCAGGATGAGGAGTATGAACTGCTCATTGGATTTAGATTTATACCATTAGTGACCTTAAGATCATTTTCTGTAGAGAACTGAGGGGCACAGGTCTGATTGTGGTAAACTTCAGAAAGAATAGGAGAAATGAAATTGGAGATAGCAAATATAGGTATCTCACTGAAAAGTTTCTTTTGTGAAAGGAAGCAGAGATATAGGACCACAACAAAGACGGATTGCAGGTAAAAGGAGTCAGAAGTAACGTGTTTGTATTTTGATGTGAGGGGACTGACGTTGCAAGAAAGGTAGCAGACAATCATGGAGCGATGTCCTGAACTGTCAGCTGTTCCTTGGAATGGTTAAGCTGTGGAGCATAAGAAGCAGATATATATTATTTTCACAGACTCCCTTTTTCCAGAAGAATTATGGAGAAGAGAAATGGGTATTGTTGTCTTTACCCCTTTAAGTCTGTAGAATTCATGAGGAACATGCCCACAGGTGCTTGGTGGGATGGTGGAAGATGAGGGTAGAGGAACACTATGCAAAAATGTTAACTCATGGGTCACAGCAATAGCACACATCACAGCATAGAGCTTACTCTGGATTGGGGGAGAATTAGGATATGCTGAGAAACTGTCAGATAGTATTCACGGAAGAGTGAACCCCCATCTCACAGTTATTCAATAATTGACTATCCATGAGTAAGAGACCACAGTATGTACCTTTAAAAAAAGTGAGACAAATTATGGAAGATTTTACATGGATGTTTCTTTGTGTCATATTTAAGTTTCAACAATACACTTATAATATTGAGGGGATGGAGAGACTATTCATTCATTAGAATTTAAAATAAAATCTTTTTGAACAGCTACCCCCTTCTAGCTGTCCTCTCTGTAGAGTTAAAGACATCATAATCATATTACAGGGGTACATTCATACCCATGTTTATAGCCACATGAGTCATAATAGCTAAACCTTGGAAGCTAGATTTCTATCAACAGATGCATGGATACAGGAAGCACGGTAGTTATACACAGGGTAGTACCACTCTACCAGAAAGGGAAATAACTGAGTCATATATAAGCAAATGGATGCATTTTGAGATCATAATATCTAATGAGATAAATCAGACACACCAGCTTAAATATCACATGGTTTCACTTATATGAGAAACACTTTATTTCACTTATACAAATGGAAAGCAAAAAAAAAAAAAAGATAATAGGAAATAGGGAGATCTTTTGCAGAAGGGATGGGAGTCAAGAGGTGGCAGGAGCTGGTAATGAGAGGTGGGGGAGAGAATGAACAAGGAACGAAGATGTGTTCTGTACTTGAGGAGCTCCTCACAGGAATGTAATCATTATGTACTGCAAACATGCACTCATTAAAAAATTGAAAAGTATTTCAAGAAACACTAATCAACTCTCATGTATTAAATATAAGTAAATTAAAACTAACACTTTGGTATCCTTTTCACTGCAAATTTTAAAATATAACCACGGGGCTGGGGATTTTGCTCAGTGGCAAAGCGCCTGGCTGGCAAGCACAAGGTCATGAGTTCGGTTCCCGGTACTGGAAAACAAACAAACAAACAAAAAAATATATAACCACAAATTCTTTTATATTCCTTCCTTGAAGCGATGGTACTAACTCACCGTTCCTCTGACTTCCCCTTAAGAGCAGAAAGAAGTGGTATGAGCTTAGGACATAAAAGATTCCCTCTCCCTCTCCCTCTCTCTCTCTGTCTCTCTGTCTCTCTCTGTGTCCCTCTCTCTGTCTCTCTCCGTCAACTCATTCTAGGGGAAGCCAACTGCTATGTCATTGTGATGCCCAAGCAACCCCAGGAAGGTGTCTACTTGGTAAGGAATCTTGGGGGCTCCCTATGAACAACAGCAGGGCAGAGTACTTCACTAATAACTTGTGAATGATCCTTGAGCAAATCCTCTCACCTCAGTCAAGTCTTCATAGGACTCTAATGACTGGCCAATATCTTTTCTCACAAGAGACTGAGTCACAACCATTTAACCCACCACCAAATTCCTAACCCACTGAAGCTGTAACAAAGTGAATGTTTGCTCTTTTAATGTCTGGGTTATGACATTTGTTATGCAGCAATAGATAACATATACATAAATTGACATATATTAAAGTTAATTAAAATGTTTTAAAAAATAATCATTAACCTTTCCTTTGCTGAATTTAAAAGAATTTGCACTCACTTCTTAAATGTGGACATGTGTTTTGGCCTCGGTTTTCTTTTCCAGGAGAGACTGCATTTGTCTCTGCCTTTGAATCAGAGGGCAACTTGGTTGAGTATAAAATTTTTTAATCAGATTTCTCTTCCTCTTGAAGTTATACTCCACTTTCTAGCAGTGAATATTTTACTCATCCACTTACCATGACTTTTGCATTGATCCGCTGATATTTTAATTTGGTTATGAAGTCTTTTTAAAAATAAAACTTTTAAAAGAAATTGTGAAGTTCATATTGTGACTTCCCATGTATCCTACATTCAGTTTCCCATTACTCATTTTTTGCACTGAGTTGGAAGTTTTAAAGATTTAAAAAATGAAAGGAGTGATCCTGATAAAAGATTAAAATTGAGAATATTGCCTACAGGTGATTTTCCGGGTTCTCAACATGGGAGATCTTGCTTAGTGGGTGAGAATGAGAAGGCAGAGTCCAGGGGAAAAACAGAAGGCAAAGACTAACTGTAGATGGAGAGGCTAGAAAGAAAACCGAGAAAATTGCCAGAAATATTGGAGAAAGCCAGGAGAGCAAAAATATCTAATGACAGGAGAGTAGTCAAGGTTATCAAAAACTACAGAAAAATCAACGTGAGTATACCTTAGATCATTGGGGTGAGGTCCTTTTTTTAAAGAAATTATTAAAATTCTCCAAACTAAAAAAATATTTAGTAGCTCAAAAGAAGGGTAATTGTGGGATGTTTGTCAAGATTATTATCTCATAAGACTTTCTAATTATCATTTTAAATCAGATTTAAGGCAAAATTGTATTCATGAGAAGGAGTTTACAATTACAAGCTCTATATTTCTAATTGTGGTATATATGTTCTTACCCATGTTTTGGGAACATTTCCAGATGCATAAATCTTCTGATCATAGCTGATTCTGCCAAAGGTAGAAATTACATAGTCCCATCAGAGGCTTTTCCTGTCACAGTTAGGTTCAGAGTGAGAGTCAGTTTCTCATGAAATTGTAGTAAATGGACTTGAAGAACATTTTGCATGAGATGACATTTGAAATGACCAGCTGCCCTGAAAGAGATGGTTTATTCTGACCTATTTCTCATTTTATTAATTCCCCATTCTTATCTGTACCTTATTTGCCATTATATTATCCAGAGCATCCTTTCTTTATGTGTGTGCATTTTGGCCATAGAATTTCTAGTTATTTCAGTCAAACTGTTTGTCACTTTTCATCATTTCCACTTCTTACCTGATTATTTAAAGATGATGCTCTGAACTCCAAGAACACAGTAAGCACAGCTGTTTCATAAAGTTGACTAAAGTGCCTCTGGATCTCCTTTGTTGGCTAGTGTGATAGTTGTTGTACATTGTCCTTTTGCGTCACCACTGTGTGCTCAATATTACATTTCAAAAACTATTTAAAAAATAATTTGAAATTTAATATGGTTGTCTTCTTTCAGAGATAGCTTTCCTTCACTTTTGCCCAGAATTTTTGAGCACAAACAAAACAGATGTCCTTATGCGAATTTTAAAGTTTGAGTTTTCTATATGCAGCTAACTTACAACTCTACAGTACTGCTCACAAACATTGCATTTTTTTCTACTTAACATACTACGATGGTGTGGTCCTCACAGGTTATATGAGGGTCACTCTCCGTTGTCCTGGGGCCTAAATTTGTTAGTCTAAGATGCTAAATGAGACAATAACTAGCATTGATAAAAATATAAATTACCAATAATGATCTTGAAAATTCAATCACTTATGAACAAAGATAAGAGGCATAGAAAGCCAAATCCAACAGATAATTTATGTGGGAAGATTTCTAAAACACACATATCCCCACCCTCATACCCTGAATATCATTATTTTCTTTTCTTGTAAAGCTAATCCATGGGTCTTATTTCCTTATGATATGAAAACATAGAATATTTCCTATTTCAATTGGGTTTTTAAAACCAGGATTGCACAAAAGGAGAAGATTTCATACATTTCTCAAGCTTTTTAGATCAATGGCAGACCTAGATGGGCTGTTTACTGAGAACACACACTTCTGTATTTTACAGTGTGATGCTTGCAGTCTGTGACAGAAGGAGCATGTATTTTTTTTTTTTTTTTTTTTTTTTTTTTTTGGTACCGGGAATTGAACTCATGACCTCAGGCTTGCCAAGCTAGCACTTTTGCTACTGAACTATATCCCCGACTCAGTAGCATGTATTTTAAGGTAAATAAAAGCATATGTATTAGAGCCTAGCAAGTGTGGAAAAAAACTGGGAAAAAGAAATTCAAGACAGCTGAGATGCATATTTCTGCTTCCAGTTGGGAAGAAAGAAGTGTATTAAATAAGTGAAGGAAATTTCAAGAAAGCAAAGTCTTCCATGAGCAGTTTAGAAATTTCTCTTTAGCACTTTGGAAAAAGGTCACACGGCAGGATGGGCCTCAGTTCCTCATCTTAAGGTTTCCCATAGTACAGACAGGACTCCAATATTCTTAACATGTCCTGAGGGTGAGATTTGGAAAACAATATTTTGTGAGCCAATTTGAGAATTGGTACATTTGGAATTCCAGATATTTTTTAATTTGTAGGATGCTTTACTAAAAACCTTTGTAGTAACTCACTATATAAGGTTGAAGATAATCTTATCAGGTGGCAGAAGAAATAATCTGAATCACTCAGAATGAACTATTAGAACTGGTCCAGGTTTTGAAAGACCAATTTTTAAGTACTATGTTGGAGATGAGCAGGTCACCCAGTGACAAAATGATTCAAAAGAAAAAGAAAAATGATAGCAATATACAAGTATTACTGTCCTCTGTCACTAGAGTCCTGTGAACCCTTTGCCTTTCCACTACATAGCCAAACACCTGAAGGCAATACTCAAAGTATCTATCAACAAATGTATTAAGGATATTAAATAATTAAAACAGATACCACTTGTTCTACAAGAACTGATAAGTGTGAGCTCGGAATACTGTTTCAAACAGAAATTTTAAAAGGGCAGGATAAGGGACAGTCAAAAATACCTACAGCCTTTGTAAGACTGACCATTAGCTAAAATAATTGTTCAGTTTATTGTGTTTAGATAAATTTTATTAATTAATGATTGATTTTTCTGTGGCAGAGTTTCACTGTATACTCCAGGATGGCTTTGTATTCACAGTAATCACTAACCTCAGCCTTCTGAGTGCTGGGATTATGTGCCATTGAGCCTGGCTTGGATAATCTTACAGAGGTTCAGAAAACTAATTTCTTTACATTCTCTAATGAGTAAGGGCTTACAGGGAAAGTCAGGAAATTACAGTTGTGGGTTATTTGCAATATATGAGTTTACACATACACACACACACACACACACACACACACACACACACACACACACAATCACATATTCATACCTTTTTGGGTGGTCTGGAATGCAAACTCCAGGAGATTCAGTAGTCCACTACCTCTGGAGTAAATTTTATGATATGAACTGAGCTCTCTGTTAGTATTCTGAGTCAGTGGTACATTTTGCATACATGCAACCAAGTGCAGTTATGAAGAGAGATTTCTGTGTCAGAGTACCATGGTTTGAAAAAAGACAGGAATAATATTGGATACCATTGGAGAGGAAAAGATTGTCCAGAGTGAAATTTTGTAGCAGAAGTAGAATGGGCTCTCTATATTTAATTTATGGATATAAAAATGTGATTAACCAAAGATGCTTTGCAAACACTGGTCACACTGTCTACAAAGTAAAACAAAAATATTACATGTCAAGGAGAAGAGAGAAAAAGTAAATTCTTAACTTTCATCAAATTCTATAGATTTATGAATGTCAAATTTTTCAGAGCCTGGCTTCATGAGAAGCTGTAAACCATGAGCTATTTATTTAAATTCTCCAAGGTTCAACTTCTTTATCTGTAAAAATAGTAGTTGTATCTATAGTATTTATAATTCTAGAAAACTAGAATAAATGAGATAATGCACATAAAGCACTTACAGCAGTGGTTGGAATAAAGTAAATTTTAAGTTATCATTAGATTTTAGATCTAAGTTTTTGGTTGGGAGAGAGAATTTTCCCTCAGATTCAAGGACTAAAGACAGTGAAGCTTCAGTCCTGGAGTGGTGACTAGGAGGAGAGTCTATTTGTGTAGTTATTTTAGAAATTCTGAATTCAATCACTATCACTCCAAAGATCAATAAAACAGGAAATTTGGGAGCTGCCTTAGTTACTTTTGTCTCATTGCTGAGACAAAATATTTTATAGTGAAAGTCAAAGGAAGAAAGGTTTATTTAGCTCACAGTTTGTAGAGGATTCAGTCCACAGTCAGCTGGCTCCAAGGCAGGGTGGCAGGGCAGAGGGCAACAGTTCATGTGGCTGGGAAAGGAGAAGGAAGCAAAAGCAGCAAGAGCAAAAGGGAAAAGTAAGCCTTTTTTCTTCCCTTACACTGTGTGCAGGCTACCCACCCCAGGGCAGATGTACCGCTCACACCCCCAATCCCAGCACTGGACCAGGAGCAAATCACAAACTCTAGATTCAGCCACCTTCAAAAAGTCTGTCTCACTCCTGACTGCATGAGGCTTTTGGGGGACATCCAAACACAAACCATTGGGGGCTGGGGATTTAGCTCAGCGGCAAAGCGCCTGCCTGGCAAGCGCAAGGTCGTGAGTTCAGTTCCTGGTACTGGAGAAAAACCAAAAAAAACCACAACAAACAAACACAAACCATAACATTCCACCCTGCTCCACCAAGGACTCATGCACATCCCTTTATGCAGAAAACCATTTAGTCAAACTCTAAGAGTTGCCAAAGTTCTAACAGCTTCAGAATTGCTGCAAAGTTCAAACCCCAGGCGTCTTCCAAGATGTAGCACAACCTCTTAGCTGTGAGACCCTGTGCAAATGAAAAGAAAATTCAATGTTTCCAACATTCAATGGCTCTTTCTAAAAGTTACAAGGAGGGGGATACAAAGGAAAGGGACCAAAGCAAGTGCAAAGTCCATCAGGGAACACCTTAAGTCCTGTAGTTCCATGTGCATCATCTGAGGCAATCTGTGGCAAATTGTGGTTCCAAAGTCTTTGAGTAGCTCTGGCTCTTTGCTCTTCCCATGGTAGAAGCTCCCATAGCTTCTCTCTTAGGCCCACTTTTCTTCCTCCTTGCAACTTTCTTTACATGATCTGTGTTCCTGGCTTTTCCAAACTTCTGGGGTTTCCACTGCATCTTTGGCTTCACACTCACAGTTTTACACACTTCCCTCTCAGGGGCACACTGCCTGGCTTCCCAGGCCTCCTGAAATTGGGGTGGAAGCCTTCATAACCCCATAACTCTTACATTCTGCATGCACCTAAAGCCAACACCACATGAATGAAGCCAAGATCAGCTGCCACCTGGAGCAGTAGCCAGGCTTTCCTCTCTCTTGGCTGTAGGGGTTGAGTGCCTGGGTTTCTGGGCACTCTGAATCCAATTCTGAGGAACAAATTTTCTATGCTGCCATCATTCTGGAACATGGCACTCTGAGGCTTTCTCCTCAAAGCAACGTCTTTCACTTTTTCAGTTTTAAGGCTGCAAATGGTGAAGACTTGCTGATTCTTGTGATGCCCTCAGGCCATCTTTTTTATTCTCCTGTTCCTTCTTGGTGATTGATATCTCCTCAGCTCTATCTTTGCAGTCCACAGCTTTAATGGAGTTTCCTTTCTGGCCAGACTCACAACATTTTAAATCATCCTGCTGAGCTCTTTGCTCTTGATTGTCAACATAGATCTGGCTAAAAGCCCCCAACAGCAGCCATACCACTGCCTTAACATTTGACTACCTCGAAATTTCTTCTGCCTGTTTAATTAGTCCATCACCCTTAATTTCAGTCTCAGGCAAAGTCTCTGGACATGAACAAAATGCCAACAAACTCTGCCAAGCCATAACAGTTATCATCTATACTCTAACAACCTATGTCCTTCTTTCCAGCAGAGACCTTCAAGGCCCAGTCTTTATCAGTAGGATTTCTATTAGCTTTCTGGTCTTCTGAGCCCTGGCCAGAATTTCCCACAAAGAACCACCTAAAAATTTTCAGTTCTCGAGAAAACTGGCTTTCCATATACTGAAGACTAAAACTAGACCCATGTCTTTTGCCATGCACTAAATTAAAGTCAAAACGGATCAAAGATCTAGATATTAAAACAGAAACACTAAATTTATTGGAAGAGAAAGTAGGTAAAAATCTTGATGACATTGGGGTAGGCAGAGAGTTCATGAACAAAAACCAAACTGCATGGGAAATACTTCAAAGAATCAACAACTGCGATCTCATCTTATTGAAAAGTTTTTGCACATCTAAAGAAATCACCAATAAAGTAAAAAGAAAACCCATGAATTGGGAAAAAATTTTAGCCAATTGCCCCTTAGACAAAGGACTTCTGTATAGGACATATAAAGAATTAAAAAAAATCAGGCCCCCCAAATTCAAAGACCCAATTCAGAAATGGGCATCTGAGAGGAATACACATTTCTCTAATGAAGAGATACTAATGGCGAATTAATACATGAAAAAATGTTCAACATCATTAGTCATTTGAGAAATGCAAATTAAAACAACACTGAGACTATCTCACCCCAGAAAGAATGGCTATCATCAAGAAATTAACCAATAACAAATGCTGGAGAGGCTATGGGGAGAAAGGAACCCTACTCCACTGCTAGTGGGAGTGTAGATTGATGAAACCATTGTGATAATCAATTTGGAGATTCCTCACAAAACTAGGATTGGAAGTCCCATTTAACCCAGCTATTCCCCTTCTGGGTATTTTCCTGGAAGAATTAAAGACATCATACCACAGCAACATATGTGTACCCATGTTTATAGCAACACTATTATAACTAAATCTTGGAAACAACCCAGATGCCCATTCACTGAGGAATGGATAAAAAGGTTGTGGTATTTTTATACAATGGAGTATTACTCAGCTATTAAAAAAGATAAACTTGAGGCTTTTGTAGGTAAATGGATGCAACTGGAGACGATACTTATAAGTGAGATAAACCAGATCCACAGGTGTAAACATCATACTGTCTCCTTGGTGTAGGGACCTGAAAGACTAGGTAAAACTCAAAACATACAATAGATGATAGGAAAGGGAAAGAAATTGCTCAGAGGAAGGAACGACTGGGATGAGGAAAAGAAGGAAAAAGAAGGAAGGTAAAATATAAATATATATATATGAATAGCTGCGATGACTGTACTGCTGATGTCTGATGGTGTATTGAAATGAACAGTTAATGCTTACAATTTTTTATGTTTTGATTGACTTTGCATGCTTATGTGTGGTGGTCTGAGCAACTGATTTGAAGGTAACAATATGCAATGGAATTACAATGGTGAACTCCTACCATCTTGTCTAGTGAAACTCTGTATTATCCCTGATGTTTTATCGAAGAATTATTTTCTTATTCTCTTTAATGGTTTAAGCAATCTTTTATTCTTACATCTGGTAATCTGAGCAATGTAATTGAGGATAGCAAAATGTAATGTAACAACCACTGTTGATTTGTATTATTTTGTCTTGAGACCCTGTATCAATTTGAATGTTCTTGCTTTGATTTGTTTATGTTTGTGATACTGGTATGCTGCTACTGTTCTATGTTTTTTGTTTGTTTATTTCTCATTTACTACTTTCTTTAAAATAAAAAAAAAGATTTCCAGCTCTCTCCGGATGTGGTGTTTCATGCCTGAAATCCCAGCACTCAGGAGGCTGAGGCAGGAGGATTGTTGTGAGTTCAAGACCAGCCTGGGCTACAAAATGAGCTCAAGGCCAGCCTTAACTGCATAGTGAGACCCTGTGGCAAAAAGACCAAAGAAAAAAGAAAAAAAATTTCAAGTTTGAATTTCTCAACCAGCATGTCTGAACCTTTCCAATCTCTTCTCACAAGCAATTCCCAAAGGCTCTTGAACAACATTGTCAGGTATAGTCACATCAACTACCCCAATTTTTGTACCAAGCTCTATCTTAGTTACTTTTCCCTCATTTCTGAGACAAAATACCTGACACCCAAAGTTAAAGGAGGGAAGGTTTATTTAGTTCACAGTTTGTAGCAGTTTCAGGCCATAATCAGCTGACTCCAAGGTAGAGTGGTGCATGGCAGAGATGCAAGAGTTCATGGCAGCTGGGGCAGTGGAAGACAATAAAACCTACAAGAGCAAATTCTGGAGCAAACCTCTTTTCCTTGCTTATATTGTATGCAGGCTACTCCACCCTAGGATGGTTGTAGCATTCACACTCCCAATCCCAGCAATGGACCAGGAACAAATCACAAATGCTAGATTCAGCTGCCTCCATATAACCTGGCCCCCCATTATTGCATGAGGTTTTGCAGGGACATGCACGCACAAATCATAACAGGAGTGAAAAGTAGATTATCTGAAGGAAGTCATCTGAAAAATCCTTCAGCTCACTGCTGAGGTTGAAGGTGATTAGCTAACATGCACTTGAAGATGAAGGAGAGGAGGAGGAGAAATGGGAAGGGGAGGGGAGGAGGAATAAGAGGAAAGGAACATAAAGAACTCAACGTTCTTATGCTTGACCTATAGGAATGACAGCAAAGGAAATGGATGTTGGATTTATTCCTGTACAGCTGGACAAAACTCTTAAAGAAGATGGTTGAAAGGCTTAGAGCAGCCTTACTATTGTTGATTATGGTACTGTGTTCCTTTTAACACCGAGATAGTGAAGGTAGAGAGGTTTGAACACTACATGCAGCTAGATTGAAAAGAAGGTCTAATAAAGGAGAGGAAATAGGTGAGCTGTAGGTAGAGGAGAAAGATTGGAGAGAATTCAAAGGACATAAATGTTCCAAGTAACGACAAAATCTTAAGCTTTTAGAAATGGAATTGGAGTTGTTTAGAGCAAGAGTACTGAGTCCAGTACAGCAGAAGACACATAAAGTGAAAGCTGACATCACCAAAATTTCAAGAAATGAAACCCTTGAGAAGGATGAAAGAATAGAGGGGAAGCTTGAGGATTATGCCAGTGAAGGTGGGACACCCAGGACACCCATGGCGCAAATGGACTGGATCTCAGTGGAAACATCACAGTTCACGCACTAGCATGGAACCATAAGCACAGCACTGCCTTTGTTTAGTATTCTACCACATCCTTCTCAAGACACCTGTACTCTGAAACACACAGGTTCTGAGCTTACTTCAGGAAACAAGACTCTGGGCCACAACAGTGTTACTTACACTAGTACAGAACCAGAGGTTAGGTTACAGGTTCCTCCTTCCTCACTGAAATGAGATCTGTACCATGTTTTTAAATGTATGTTTTCAAATGAATTTAACAGTATCTCCTTGTTTGGGTTTTAAAGCTTACATTAGATGTCACTGGAATGAATACTGACTTGGCAGGTAGTTACTTAGTGTGATTTGGAGGGTGTTTTGAGAAAAACGTCCATTTGAACTAAATTTTCTCTACCATCGGTCCTTTTATTATCTAGTAAACTATTGCTCCAGTGAATTTATCAAGCTGACTTCAATGAACTAGACATCAATCAGGTCCTTTGAAAAAGAGGAAGCAGTAAAAGGAATTTTGAGATTTAAGGTGAAAACAAAACCAAGAGCAAGGGATATGCCCAGGAGGGTTCTGTAGAGTGAGGATCTCTGCAAACATGGAGCAGGGTTCATGCAAACCAACCAAGGGGAAAAGAAAGACAGGAAGAAACAGGATTTTTATCCCTTGACCTGGGGCAGGGGAGGACTAGTGATCTATGCACTAGATTCCCATTTCTGCTTATTAAAATGATTTGTGGTATTTCAGCCCCCTTGAGCTGATTTAAAATATTTGTCCCTGTGGAAATAGAGCCTTTAGAAAGAAACCAATCTACTAAATGATGGTATTATCTAATGATGTCTTCCAGGCAACACTTGCCAGGGACTATTTTAAGTAAATTGCAACTCAATCCTAAAGTTTATTAGTTATTGTAGCTGAGAAGTGTGGAGTAGGTAATCTCTTTGTTGCAGACACACGGGCCCAGGTAAGCGTAACCTTGTGTTTGAGCAAGGCCCACTCAGAAGAGAAGATGAAGCTGTTCTTGGGAGAGTCCTAGGACTTTTTCTGATTTTTTTCTACTTCTTCCACTTTTGTCAAATGAAAGAGATAGATTATTGGTACAAATCATGAACACTAGAAGGAGAGGTAGAGGACTGCGATCCCTGGTGAAACCAGAGGTATACTCCAGGAATTTTAACTATTGGAAGGCTTAGCAAGGCAAAATTTAAAAAGAACCCAGGAGTGCTCTCTTTAAACTTGTTGATAAAAGGATCTTGCTAACTGTCAGTGTGTATTTGTATAATTATTGGTGTGTGTGTGTGTAAATTGTTATAAGGAAATAATCTATAAGATATTAGTATTGACATCTGATTTGATTTTTCCACTAGTGATCTGCAGTTGATGTTTTCTTATTGAAAGGATATGAAAATACCTGGTGTAAGCAGATCTGTGAAAGTGTGGGCTTGAAGCAGTCTGACTAACAAGGCAGCCTACCTTTTGTGCAGGTTACCATTCATTCTGGATTACTTGCACAATACATTCATATACACACATCTATAAAATAAAAACAAACCACCAGGCTTACAGTGCATAGAAAATAGTTTCAAATGTTAGCACTACTACAGGTTTTACAGCTGTAGATCGAACACCAGCTGGTCAGAGGGACAGCATGAAGGACAAAAGTGTCCCGGTGAGGGTTTCTAGCAGAGGGAAGCTTGGGTCCTACCTTGGGGGACAGTCTTTACCCGACACGGAGGGGTTAACTACTTCGAGACAATGCCAGCTCAAGGCACAGGATACATCTTCTGATTTTCTAGGAAAAAGATAAAATTCTGGACTTTTTAAAAATGTGAAATCTTGTCATCTTACATATGGCAACCAACTTTAAAAACACGTGCGGACCAAGTAAATTTTGTATCTGAGAAAATGGACTGGGAATTTCACCTCTTGACTATTCGATTTTCAGTTGCCCCTGTTGGTTCCTTCAAGGGTGTGTGATCGGGAAGCCCAGTGCGCTGGAGTTACAAGAGAGGCTCGGTTTCCAGCGCGAAGGGGAAAATGAGCTGAACTTGATCTTTTCACGAAGCCTTGAGAGAAATCTAAAAATAGTCCTTGATAAGAATCTAAAAATAGTCCTTGTCATGCCCATAGAGTAAAACTTGGAATGAGGTATGAACCTGGAAATTATGAATCCATAATTTAAGCCAGTTACCTACAGTCTCAGAAGCACTGGTTTATTTTATCTGGAGCAGACTTTTGCATTTTTACAAAGCCTCCTCCACTGCCTAAGCTGCCCTTGGCCTGCTCAGATGCAAGATAACAGATCTGAGGCAACCACGGCCTACGGCAGTTTGGATTGGGTTTATAAATATTTTAAAGTTGTCAGAAATACCCCACAGTTGTACAAGGGCCAGAGATTAAGAGATTCCATCCAAGAAAAGGCAAGAAAAATCTCACTAATGATATCAGGAATTGGATAAAGGATGACAGTAATGATACCCACTTACATGTTCCTATGGAGGTTCAGTTAGCAGTGTGTGTGTGTGTGTGTGTGTGTGTGTGTGTGTGTTACATTTTCTTTGATAATAGAAATATCTTTCGGAAGGAGGCTGTAGGTTTACTGCAACCAAGAACATGGACATGGTAGGTTAATAAAGCAAGAACTAGTCTTAGCAAGAATGTTTTGGGTTTTCTTTTATTTTTCTCTTGTTTTTATTGTAAAGAGACTAATAAAAAAATAGCAAAATATCAACAACATAGACAAAAACAAAACAAAGCCAAAACAGTCAAAATGAAGTCAAAAATGTCTGATGTTTAATAATTGATTTTTTTCAAAAAAGAATGATTTTGTGGCGATAAGGATACTTAACAAATTCAAACTGTTTATTAGTCTAAATGTTGTTTCTTAGAACTTTTCTCTTAGTATTCTTTAATTTAAAACTTGAAGAAATTAGCAGTCTGCCTTCTATTCAGTGTATCTCAAATCAGTAGAAGAATTCCCTGCTAAAAGAGTAGATGTGCTAGTTATCCATTAATTTTATTCTGCATATGTAACATATATCTGGATATAATAATTTAAAATTAAATTTTTAAAATAACTAATAACCAATAACGAAAAAATCACAATTCTTAACATTTTTACCAACTTAATTTTTAATTCTATAAGTCAATTCTATTGTTTCAAGTCCATTCTGAAACATAATACAAGAAAATCTTAAGGTGAAATTAATTACAATAAATAACTATAATATCCTTCATAGAAAACACGTGTGTATATACAGAAATATGCCTGCGATGATTACAATCATGGAAAACCATGGAACAACTTTAAAAAGGAGAATTTTTTCATGTCTCTTTGAAACAGGGCCTCACTATGCAATTCAGGCTGGGCTTGAACTCACTTTGCAGCCCAGGCTGGCCTTGAACTCACAGTGATCCTCCTGCTTCAGCCTCCCAACTGCTTGGATTACAGGCATGTGCCACCACACCTGGCATAAAAGGGAGAATGCTTTCGCAAATCACGAAAGCTTTAATTTGGCAACCAAAGATACAACAAAAAAACTTTAAAAATTTTTTTCCTAGGAAAACAAAGTTCAGGAATTAGATCCAATCTTTATGATATTTGTAATTATAGTCAGATTTATATAGATGTTTAAGGTGCTTGTTATGTCTCAACATTATTTGAAAACTCATCACATTATTTGGGAGTCACAAAATTGATTGTGAAGTGAGGATATAAAAGTTACTAGGAAAATACACAAACATGAAAAACACTTCAGTCAGGGCTAACTGCTATATAGAACACTGTCTTCTAATTAAATTTTGGAATTATGTACCAGCAAATAGAAACAAAGAAACAAACCTATCAGATACAGTGTAGCATCTGTAGCCATCTCTACTTCTTATTTACTCAAGTGATAAAAAGTGAGGAAGACTCCTGACAGTGTAGAGCATTTATGTCAAACATGCTTCATATCCTTTAAACATTATAAATCATACCAATGCTACACTCATTTCTTATATATATATATATATATATATATATATATATATGAGGATTCACATTTTTCATGATTGGGGCATTGCATATTAGCATGGATTTCAAAACACATTATTGACCTGGGTTCTAAAAGTGATAATTCTTGGAATTTAAAATGGCATGGGCCAGAATCTTCTTTGCCAAAAGTTTAACAGTAGCTCACTTAACATAAAATGAGTTTCATTTCAAACAGTGGCTCACTTAACATAAAATGAGTAGAGAGCAGGTATCTACAAATACTGACAAGCTAGGGGCTTGGTGAATTGTGGGATATTTACAATGCTATTTCACCTCCTGGTAAGATTTTTGCCACACTGGATCACCGCATGAAATACTTAATATAGGCCCACAAATACAATATAGGGTTCTGGGTTTGGATATTTGTACAGTGAATTCTACTTTTATTATAGTTGTTCTTTTCTTTATCCTGTTATGCTTAAACGATCTGCGCAGGTACATGGTTGTGTGATAAATAAGTCTGACAAACACAAGTGATGGTATCTTTTGGCATTAAGGTAATTATAGATCATTACATGGCAGGAATAGCCAGTAGTTCTAAAGTAACATGATTAAATAAAACACTATAAAACTGTAATTCACCTAGGCTTTTTAATATTCTACTATTTCTTCTTTGTTACTCCAAAGCTATGAATTTCAAGATTTATTTGCCATTATTCTCTCTATTTTCTGCTGTACACAGTATTTGTGGGCTATGGCAACCAATCCCCTTGGGCTTTCTTTAGCTTTAATTTGCATAAACACAGGCATCATATGAATATTCAGTGAGTGGCTTTGCATTAAGTAAGTGCCCTTAATCAGCTTTTCAGTTCAGTTTTATTGGTTGCACGCACAGTCAGTTATTTCATCCAGAAAATCTGAAGGCCCTACAAACTAACCAGGTAAGGATTGTAATTCCTTGATGCATTTAATGAAAGAATATTATCATTTGATTACATAGGTTCTGGAGAATGCTAAAAGCATGGTGGGTTTTTTTCCCTGTGTTTTTTTCCTTCCCTTGGTGGTCAGGTGGATGCATGATTCTCTAATTTGCATAAACATCAGCTCTATGAATAATTCATCAGGGTTATTTTAAACACTAGGCTTCTACTTTGGATGGCACTGGGGTACCGCCATTTGATTGGCTGGATGCTGTTTTCATCACTAGCAGAATTCCTATAACATGAAAGCACCTAAAGGAGCTGAATTGAATGTACAGTATTTGTTTTTTGAAAAATGCCTGTTATCTTTTCAAAGCAAATTGTGCCGCGTTCTTCCCTCCCTACCATTACAGCTTCTAGCTTTTTATGATAAATACATCATAAGCTCAAATGTGGCTGTTTGTAGACTTGACCGGTGTCTGTGATTTCTGGAGAATGGGGTAGCAGCTGTATTCTTCTGAACATGCATAAACATGAGCTACATGTAAATAAGAAGCCTTCACGTGCATATGGAGCCCTGGACAGCTCCACTGCTAGGATCCATCTATTTTCTTTATCAGAATCTTCTCTTTGAGTGATAACTTTGAGACTGTTTCATCTATTTTAAAATGCCATGGACAATTACAGTAATATATATGCATATCATAAGCTTATAGGATCTAACAAATTATTCCTTGTTGAATGCATTATTTATAGTTTTCTCTCAGTGCACTTGGATATCTTTAAATCTACTAGTTCTTTGCAATACAACAATGATGAGAGAAATTTAATGAAGAATGACCAGGATAATTAATATAGATATTAGGGTGTAATTCACTCTCATAATTTACTAAAAAAAAAGTGCGACTTTGTTTGCACTTGCAGAGAGGAGATATATGCAGGTTCAAGATATTCTTTGTTAGTCACTTGAGCTTGAGCCCTCTGCCTTTCTGATCTGAGGCCACACTGACAAGATTCTCGTCATAAACATTGTGATCCCGAAACATTACAGACATAGGGGGTTGCACAGTGGTGCAAATTGAATTTAGTCTTCAGCACATTCCATTTTTGTTTTCCTACTCTATAGAGTAATGTAACACAAATTACTGTTATGAAAGTGTAATCCATTAGTGTGTGTAATCAACTATAAAATTCTCCACATTCACTGTTCCTTCTGTACACTGCAGGGATAAACATATCAGCAGTATCTTCAATATGAATAAAGAAAGCTGAAAATTTTGGAGTATTTAATAGGGTTTTCATATGAAAATGTTACTGAACCCTTTAAATCAATGTTGCACTGTAACATTATTCATTGACTTTTTTATAAATAATGTGTGTCATTGTTCCTTGACTTTTTATAAATAATAAGCATTGTGTGAGTTACATATGATTCTAAAAATGACGAAGAATTTCTTTTTCTTTTTCCTTCTAGTTCTATGCATCTAATGACAAAATTGGGTGAGTACTTATTTGCTTTTATTTAAATTACTTGTGTTAATTTAGGCTCTATTTCTATTCTCTCTTTTTCTTTTACTTTTGTTATATCTTTTGATACACAGAAGAAATAGTTTTTAGGTAATATTTCTTCACTTAGGACCAACACTCATAAACATATTTGACATATTTATTATGTTATCTACTGTCAGAATGCTTCATAATCCAAAAGGGGATAAGGAATTGAATATGAAAGTTGCTTAAAATGAGCAGAAATTGCAAATTTCTCTCAGAATTCCATATGATCGTATTTTATGATCATGTTTTACATGTAATTGTAAGTAGTAATTTAAATTTCACATCTGCAGTGTGCTATGTTTAATTAAATCTTGCAAGATTCAATACAGATGCTATTTAATTATCAACCATTAAATGTTTACAACTATAATAAACACCACACTATCTTTACCACACTATGTAGAGTGTAGATTTGAAAACATTTAACCAAAGATACTATCCAAGTGATGCTCATATTATTTAATACCTCTTACATAAAACCAGCTAAAAGTAAAAAATGGAAATATTCATTCCTCTCATTTGTTTATAAAAATACAAATTAGTTTCTAAACCAGAAATGAATAATTAGATTATAGTGCCATAAAATCTTATCTTTCTGTAGATCTATAATTCTATTTTAGGTGTACACAATTTTGAAATTTTTTCATCTTTTATTGATTGAATAATTGTAAAATATCCAACATAATATGATCAACCGAATTCCTTTGTGCTTTTGCAATTTATATGCTATGTGGCAATCATTAAAACTTCTTTTAAAATGCATATATTTTAAATAAAGTTGGAAACTGAAAATCTGTTGAATGACCACAGAATATACCCTCCATTTTCACAGGAGATCCTTCCAGAAGGACAGAAATTATCTTATAGCGTTAATTATCTTATCAAAATTATCTTAATCATTGTTTAAAAAAAACAAAGTATTTGGATAAATTTTGGAAAGCTGTCACCATTTAAATACAATTAAAATTATAATGCATTACTTTCCTAGGGAAGAAAAATAATCTCTATCTTGTAAACAAAGTCTTATTTTATTTAGTGCTTTTATATTTTTAAATATTTAAAATACAGAGATGCATAACAAGTTTATACTGTCACTTAAGACTTTTTAATATTTGATAATATTGTATTTAGTGGGTAAAATTCAAATATGTATCATCATCTGTAATATTTGCCACCTTATTTTAATATCAGAGTATATTGTCAAAAAATCATTGGTGAGGGGCATAAACAATTAAGGACATACATTGTATTGCTGGTAGACACACTGAGAGTTATAGAAAATTGAAACTTACTAGTGTTTTGGTCTGTATAGAACGAAACCCTATTTTATCTACACAAGGTGAAGCCTTAAACTTTATGAACATCTGTCTTCACAAAAGCTTTGGAACTGAATATTACCTGAAGACAGGAGGTGTCAATGACCTCAGATGGTAAATTCATGCATCGTTAGAAAACATTGACTGTTCTCAGTGAAAGCAAGATGTCCCTCAAGAGTTCTTCATCTAAGTAATGGGTACGAATAGTGATTTGAAGAACCATACACGAATCCCTCTATTCACTATCGCTCTTCTCAGAGGATCCCAGTTACACTAATCTGAAAATTCATTTCAAATTTTCTCTTCACTTTCTTTCATCCTAGATGAACAGACTATGAGGTTTTACTAACCTTGTGTCTGAGTCCAGTGTGCTATTATAGGGAAATATGAAGAGGAAGAAGAAAGGAGTTGTTTCCTTCCAAGCAGACTTACCCTGATTGGGGCCCATCTCTATTGTTTTGTCCACTTGCCTCTATTAGAATTGCACATACACTAATATTTTAATTGGGCAAACTTCTGTAAAATTAGTGAGTAACTTGAATGTGTACAGTTACTCTTAAAGTGGGATCCTTTTCATATGTAGGTGTCACTCTGTACTAACCGATATGCTATAAGCTTTGGTAGTGTATTTTGGAATAAAATTGTTAATTTAAACTATTTGAATTTCCCAGTAGCATTTTGAACCCAGTGTTTAGGAAAGCAAGAAAGTAATATTTAAGTTAAAATTGTGTTTAAATATTAGTTATTTTGGAGGGAAATAAGACACTTTATCTTCCATCACTTTATTTATCAAAGACATGAGTGACTTGTTGATAATCTACTTAGAATGAATAATTAAAATAAAAACATCAAGCTGGGCAAGGTGGCACATGCCTGTAATCCCAGCACTCTGAGAAGCTGACACAAGAAGTTAGCAAGTTGAAGACCAATCTGGACAATTTAGCAACTGAGTAAGACCTTGTGTCAAAACATAGAAAAGTTGGGGGTATATCTCAGCAAGAAGGTCTTGTGTTCAATTCTTCATAATAAAAGAAAGAAGAAAGAAAGAAGAAAGAAAGAAAGAAAGAAAGAAAGAAAGAAAGAAAGAAAGAAAGAAAGAAAGAAAGAAAAAAAGAAAAAGAGAGAAAAGAGAGAAGAGAAGAGACGGGAAGAGAAGAGAAGAGAAGAGAAGAGAAGAGAAGAGAAGAGAAGAGAAGAGAAGAGAAGAGAAGAGAAGAGAAGAGAAGAGAAGAGAAAGAGAAGAGAAAAGCTCTTTAGGAGGTTTTAATAAGTGAGAATCTTTTAGGATTATCGTGTGTATTTTTTATCTGTTAGTATACCTTATTAAATTCATAGACTTTGAGGTGATGAACCTTAAATAAATCACTATTTATTCAGAAAAGAAATTGTATGTGGTGTTTTTGCATTTCTAATAAGTGATACTGTTTGAAAATTTGAATGTCATACTTTTGGGGTCAAATTGTTACAACAAAATTTTAGTGGCATCATAAACTCTGTTAGGCTGTTTTCTCCCTTTTTCTCTGATCCAAATTTATATGAAATATCTCTTTTGTAGTTTTTTTATGAATTGTCTATACACCTTTTTTGGAAGGTTTTTTTCCTTGTTTCAATTTTTAAGTGATAGTGATCAGTTTGGGATTATTTATTTATATTTGTGTGTATTTAGACCATTGATATTTTTCTAGGAAACTGTCCTTTATCTAAGTTTTAAATTGATGCAAACTTGTTTACTGACTATTTCTCATGATTTATAAAACATCTACCACTTGTCCAATATAACTCGTTTTTCCGATTTGAGATTTTATTTTTTTTTCTCATGAATACTCTTGCAAGAGTTTTGTCTACTTTTCATTAGTACGTTTGTGATATACACTGAATACATGCACCATGGAAAGTTGGTACTCGTACGTACTACACTTTCTCCTTCTCCTCCTCTTCCTTTCCCCTCCCCAACCTTCTCTCTGTATTTAGGTATCTTGCCCATTTTCAAAAGACCTTTTTTCTTGTTTCTTACTATCTTTAATTTTGTTCTTTATAGTGTTTACACTTTGGGTTTCTCATATGAAAGAAACCATGGGATATTTAAATTTCTGTGCCTGATTTATTTCATTAAGCATTATGATCTCAAGGTGCATCCCCTTGAATTTTGTTTCTTATCAGTCCTTTCAAAAGAGTAGTATGCAGTTTGCACATTATCTACTTCCTTATTCTTTTTTTTTTTTTTCAGTACCGGGAATCGAATTTATGACCTCACACTTGCCAGGCAGGTGCTGTGCCGCTGAGCTAAATCCCCAGCCCCTTGTTATTTATTTAGTTAATTTTTGCTCTTAGAAATTTATGTGTCTAGGTTCCCTAGAAATTAACTCCAAATTCTGTTCCAAATCTAAAATTCTTTGATGCTATGGAAAGTTGTTCCACAGTTAGCAGCTAATAAAATTCTCACATAAAATGAAGTAGGAGGATGAAGTAGGATGTTAATTGTTAATTGGTGATTCTACTTATGTAGAAATTTAATTTTTTTCTCGGGTAATTAGAATTACACAGTTTCACATTGCTATGAGTAAATTCAGCCTTTGGAGAAATCTACTTGACTTATTTCCCAATTCCTGATAACAATGTGACTTTTTTTATTAACTATTTTAAAAGAAAGTTCATTATTTAATTTAAAAAAAACCCTTAATCTGGATAGCAATATTTGAAATCTGTTGTCCTTAGATCTAAAGACAGCTAAAGTAATTGCACAGAAAATGATTGTGAAACATTCACCATACAACATGGAATTATTTTATAATTATATGAAGGGTCACTAAATCTGGCTTGGATTTTTGTGTGCATACTGGATATTGAACCCAGAGTTCAGCACATGTGAAATATGTGCTCTACCACTGAGCTACACCCCCCCAGCTAGTTAGGATTTTGTAATAATATTTTCCATCTTGAGAGAGGATCAGTCATATAAAATTATTCCCAGATCAGACAAAGTTATTGAAAAAAGTATGTATATACACATTCTAGCTTGCTTCTTTGAAAGTATTTTTCTAATAAAATCAAATTCATGCCTATGATATTGTGATATTAAGTCAAGTTAAATTATTGGTTAATAAACAGACACAAGCTGAAAGACTGAAT
Source organism: Chinchilla lanigera (assembly GCF_000276665.1). Lineage (NCBI taxonomy): Eukaryota > Metazoa > Chordata > Mammalia > Rodentia > Chinchillidae > Chinchilla > Chinchilla lanigera. Next base: position 23,597,982 of record NW_004955418.1, on the reverse strand, counting down.
TCGTACCTGTGTAAAGCCAGTTTGTTTCTGGTCTGCTTCTAGACTGCCTTCAGGCTAATTTCTATGTACATTGGCATTCAGTTTTGTTCTTAGCCTGGTAAATTGTGTGGCCCAAACAAATACTGCTATTAATGTTGTGCCATGAAATTACTTGAGATTTCCTGCAAATATAATTAAATAAAAATTGAGGAATATAAGAGTATATTTTGAAGAAAGTATTTGAACAAAGTGATTGTTCAGTAGAATATAATAAAAGTGACTGCCTTTGCAATTTAGAATTTTACCATCAGTTATAGCCTTCCTACATTTTTTGATTCATACATTTTTGATTTAATATTTTCATTCCTACATTTTTGATTTAACATACTCTGGTTAATAAAGTTCATGGTTCATTTACCTACTTAAAATGCACTATAAATTTGAGAAGAAGAAAATAATTATTTAAAAGTTACTATAAGATGTGGGAAATAATTTCCTTTTATATACAAATCATACACATTGAAAATACTTTTCTAGTCATGATTATTTCTATTCCAGTGTGATCAATCTTATATTTGCTTTTTAATGCTCTCAAGAATAATTTTCTACTTATTCCAAGGTCTGTAAATTGTTTAGTTCAGTATCTAGTTCCCAGATCCTTGTATCAAAATATGTCTGAGCTTGCACCTATATTTTCACATGAAATTAGACCATTAAACCTAACTTCAAATACTCATCTCAGTGATTCTTTTTCTCTGAGACTCTCCAAACTCCTTTGCCACCAATTTTAAAATCTTCTGGACACAGTAAGAAGAATTTTTCCTACTCGCAGACTATTTTAATAAGTCGTATAATGAACCCTAGAGAGAATCTGATTTCATATAAAAAAGACAACAAAGTCTCAATATGGTTTCTTTTTGGTACGTCTGAGACAACGGATAATATTTTACAGGTTAATAGCAAGATTTTGAGGGATTTTACTTATAATTAACTTACAATACTTCTGTACAACCTGATAGGCTTTTTATCTGATAGAAGATTTGTATGACTTAATGGTACAAGCTGGGAATAGACACAGGTCTCATAACAAGTCTTGAAATTGCACAAATACTCTCTTGGAAAGGAGTTATTTTCTTATATATACAAGGCAATATTATATTATCAGTATTTATATTTTATAAATTAAACATCTAACGTCTTCTATCTTTTTCTTCTTCCTGTGAGAAAAAAATGATGAATAACTATCTGTCGGTACTGAGACTCACATGGGGCAATCTGTTAAGGAGCAGACACAGTAAAAAATAATATGGCTTAGAGATACCTCTCCTTTTATGTCAAAATTTGAATACTTTATCTGTCCGTATTGTTGAAGGAATCTTGTCTCAAGTATTTATCAGCATTTTCTCTTTATTCTCTTCCTGAAATGCTAATCCATTTTTACTACATCATGATCATTTTCATTGAGGCTGATTGTGATATCTCAAACAATAGACGCAAGCTTGCAAAGAAAAAAAAATGTAATAAAGCAGTAGCAAGTGATGGTTCTTTTAAAAGTGTAAAAAAAATGTACATGAATGGCTGGAGGAGGGAATGGGACAAGAAAGAAAAAAAAGAAGAGAGGGAGAGGATGAGTATGGTAGCATTCCCATGCAAAAAGTAAAGTTGGTTACTCTACATAGAAAATCAACTCTAAATGGATTAAGGTAGTGAATGGGTGATCCACAGCTATAAAAATACTAGAAGAAAACAAAGGAGAAAAGTGTCACAATGATATATTTGGCAATAATATCTTGGGTATGATACCCAAAGCACAGGTACCAAAAATAAATACAGACAAATTGGATTACACCAAACTAAAATAAAATCTGTACATCAAAAGATAAAATCAATAGACTGAAAAGACAATATATGGAATGCAAAAAATTGCAAATCATACATCTGATAAAGGGTTGATGTATAGAGAAGACAAAGAGTTGCCATAACAACAACTAACAGCAAATCAATTAAAAAGATACCTTGCCTAAGATTATGTATAAGCAAATGGCAAGCAAAGGAAATGTTGTACAATGGCACTGTCCACTAGAGACCTTAATGTAAGAATCAGACTGAAATGTTTCTTTACTAGAACAATGGAAAATAAGCATTGGTTTACCCCATGGATAAATTGGAAACTTTATACACTATTGGTGGGATTATAAAATAGTACACTACTATGGAACCTCAGAAATTAGAGAACTGTCATATTATCTAGCACTTTTGGATAGATAGCTAAAAGAATAGAGAGCAAGATCTTGAAGAGATATTTGTACGTTCATCTTTATAGAAGCCCTATTCACAGTAGCCAAGAGGTGGAAGCAATACAAATGTCCATGCACAGATGAATAGATAAATAAAGTGTATCCTTATAAAAGGATACTTCGTCATAGACTGCAACATGGATGAAACATGAAGATGTTATGCTAAATGAGATAAGCCCATCACATACAGGCAAATATATGATATCACTTACACACACATAAAGTAGTCAAACTCACAGAAACAGAAAAATGGTGGATGCCCAGAGATGGAAGGTGGAAGAAGGCAGAAATAAGAAAGAGCTATTCAAAGAAAACAGGGCTTAAATTTTCACAAGATGAAAGTTTTGTGGAGATCAGTTGCACAACAATGTGAATATCCTTAACTCTAGTAAGCTGTACACTTCAAAATGATAAGGTGGCAAATTTTATGTTGCATATTTTATATTTTTGTCAGATTTATTTAGATATTACCATATGTGCCATAACAAATGAATAAATATCTTTTAAAATTAAATTTAGTAAATACATAAAAATATAAAAATTATACATACTGATAACGTGCTATGTGGTATTTAAATATATGCCCACATGGTATAATGTTTAAATCAGGTTAAGCATATTTATTCCCTCAAGTATTTATCATTTCTTTATGGAGAAAACATTCAAAATCTTTTCCCCTATGTTCTGGAATATACAGTACTTATGGTTCTATATTCACTCCAACATGTATTAGCACACCAAAACTCTTACAGCTGTGTCACTGTAACTTAGCTCACACTGATCAAACCTTCTCCTCTTCTTAGCCTCTGTCAACCACCATTTTCTCTCTACTTCCAAGAGATCAATTTTTTAAAATTTTTACTCATGAAGGAGACCACCTGGTACTTGTTTTTCTGTGCCTGGCTTAGTTCAGGTACCATAATGACCTCCAATTCTATGTATGTTGCTATGAATGACAGAATTTCATTCTTTTTAATTGCTGAGTTGTATTTAATAGTATATGCATGCTTGCATTTTTTTTTTGTCCATCAGTTGACGGACATGTCATGGGAGTGCAGATGTCTTTCAGTATACTGATTTCATATCCTTTAGATATAAATATATACCCAGTAGGATTGCTGGATCATAGGGTAGCTCTATTTTTCATTTTTGGGACCCACCACACTCTTTTCCATAATGTCTTCTTCACTGTGATTTACATTCTCACCAGCAGTGTTCAGGGATTACTTTTTTGCCATATTCTCATAAGCACTTGTAATTTTTTACCTTGTTTTGTTTTGTTTTGCAGTACTGTGGGTTGAATTTAGAGAGCACTGAACTATATATCCTTACCCCCTTTTCTAACTGCTATTTTGAGATATCATTCTCAGTAAATTCACAGCCTTGCACTGAACTTGTGATGTTATGACCTCAACCTCCCAAGTAGCTGGGATTACGGGTATACATATACACAGCTATGCACAATCTTTTAAAAAAATAATAGCCACTCTTAGCAAGTACTATGTGCTTTTTGCCAGACTTAAAAATTTAAAGAATGAATATTGCTTCACTCAACAGATATTAGTCAATATAGATATTTTTGTTTTGCCTTTCATTCAGAATTTCAATGGAAGCGTTTTAGAAATGTACATTTCTACAAATTTTTGAAAGAACAGTATAAATACAGAGCATTTTAATAAGGAAGTTGGTGTCTTAGCTATTTTTTTTTATTGCTGAGACAAAATACCAGACATCCACAGTGGAAGGAGGAAAGGTTTGTTTTAGCTCACAGTTTGTAGAGATTTCAGTCCATAGTCAGTTGGCCCCAAAGTAGTACAGTCTGAGGAGCATCACAAGGGAGAAACCCTTCAAATCTTGGCAGTGAGGAACAAGAGTAGCAGCAGAAGCAGCAGTTTCTTTCTGTCCCTTTCTATTCCACCCAGGATACCTGCCTTTTGGGTGATGCCACCCATACCCAGGGTTTGGTACCATTAATCCCAGCATCCCATCCTTAATCCCAACATCACACACTCTAAACCAGCTGCCTTCAAAACTCACCACCTACCTAAGAGTGAGTGCATGATGCTTTCCATGGGCTTCTGGATACAAACCATAACAGCTGGTAATATACACAAAGTTAGAGCTTAACAAACCTAGGTATTTTTTGTATTTTTTGAACAAGCAACTGAGAAAACTAGAACATGTTTATTTTATCATATTATTGATTACATTTGACTTTGAGAGACACAGAGCGTATTCCTCTTTTGTCTTTCAGCTTGATTAGAATTTGATATTTTTGTTTTCATTATTAATTAACTATTCTTCTCATCTCTCCATCTACCCTCCAGACATCCTCCCCTCTATTCATCCAGGTAGTATTATATAATTTTCCTCTTTCCTGCTTTCTACCCTGAAAAACCTGTGTTCGTCAGCTTTGTGTGACTACAACAAATACTTGAGAATATCAGTTTATAAAGTGAAAATTCTTTGGCTCATGAGTTTAGAAGTTTCAGACCATATTTGGCAGATTGGTCCCATTGCTTTGAGGACTGCAGAGAGATAAGACAGCAGGGTAAGGAGCAGTGGCAGAGGAAAAGCCTCTACATGAAGTAACAGGGAGCAAAAAGAGAAGGACCAGCGCTTCACAGTCTCCTCTGAGGGCTCTGCCACAAGGGATCTAAGAATCTCTCACTAAACCCTTCTTCTTAAAGTCCCACGGACTGCCAGCAGGAGGATTAAGCCTTCTACACATGAACTACGCACCTCATGAGTTCTTAACATCACCATGCATTCCCAAATATCTTAATTCTGTAGAAATTTAAAGAACATCGAAGGGAAATTCATCAGGAATTTTCAGGTGGTCAGGCACGGTGATAAACCCATCACTGGGGAGGCTGAGGCAAGAGGATTGCTGTGAGTGTGAGGCCAGCCTGCACTACAAGATGAGCTCAAGGCCAGCCTGAATTCATGTAAAACTCTGTCTCAAAAAGACCCTCCCCCAAAAGAAAAGAAAGAAAAAAGATCTCTCAGGATTTACCATCATACGTGATAAGGTCATGGATAGACTTGTCCTTGCTTTCCTAGCCACAAAAGCTCCAACATGTTCTTGTTCTAAAGGATAAAACACTGCACAAGAGTATCTGCATCCTGGTGCAGAGTGGCCTGTCTTCTCTCTCACTAATAATGACTATTGCACTCCCTGCTTCTTGTGACACTTGTTGCTGTGTCAGGAAAACTCCCCATATTGTTACACAGTGCTCTGTAGCAGATGTCTTGAAATTTGCCCTCCATAGGCCACCTGCTATAAATGGGGCTTGATGCAGTCAGAGAATTCTCCCTCCCTCCTTCCTCCCCTCCCCCTCTGTCCTGAATTAAAACACAGGGAAATTTTAAAGTGCCAAATTTATAGCAATGCCTCATCGACCCATTCATTCTCTGAAAATACTTTAAATGTCTTTGTGTATTTCATGTCATCAATTTGCTAAGTCCATATATATCAGGGAAGACAGACGTGACTCAATATTGACTTGGGCAATATTTTCTAAGCAGAAAATTTCTAAGGAGGAAATTTCTGCACTATAAACACATCACTTTTGGTTGGCTTGAAATATCTACCTTGATGAACTGACAGTTTACTGATTTTCATCTCCGACTGGTTGAAAGAATTTGATAGATCATGTGTTATCTAAGGACTCAAATGCTTTGAGAAAATCTTCTACAGTAAAGTTATTCACTATCTACCATATTTCTGTTGTCATTATTAGATAATCTTTGCCTGGTGACCAGGCAAATAGTGCTCAATTTCTCAGATCATTATTTGCCTACCAGACAATTACTGAATACTTCAGGGACTTTGACCTTCTAAATTCCTTCTTTCTCATATGACTCATAAAATGATTGTTACTGTTGACTGAGTAATGTCATTTGACATCACACCTTTGTACTCTTATCAATGGCATATAAGTTTGCTATGGTTTTAAGAGCAGATCAGGTGAAATATCACGTGAGATTTGATGAGTTCATGTTACATTACTACACAGTACAATTAATAGAGACACTCAAGATCTATTGTATCTGATGCATTGCTAAAACCACTATTACAATGTTATATGCACTTATGATGTTACCTACACTTTATTGTTGAGGAAATTGAAGTTAAGGAAAGCCAAGCAACTTCCTCATGCCCATACAACTAATAAATTCAGGTTTGGGTTGATCTAATGCAAAAGCTTAGACATTTTCTATAATATCACATAGATCTTGGGCTAATATTGATAGCTCTTTACAACATAAATGCAGATTTTTAAACAATAGTTATGGTAGAAATATTCAATTCACATTTTGAAAAGAAAAATACACATAAGAGAAAAATAATAAGCATCAGGCAAGGGTTTTTAAAACTTCAGATACTTTTACTACAACTTTAAAATAATACTAGGTAATTTCTATGGTAAATATGATGAGTATGGTTGGAATTATGACCTCTAGGTTTCATTTCTAGTTAATATAGTCTATATTTTTTATTCCAAGGTAGATATTTATTCTCTTAACTTTATTTAAACAGTATAGATAATGGCATTTTGCTGTTAAATAGTTTGAGCCACTTTTTTTCTTGCTATATTTATTCATTCACTTGGAAATATTTATTGAAGGCACACAATGTTCCAGGCAACACTGTAGATATGGAGGTTCAGCAATGAATCAGAAATGTCTACCTTTATGAACTGACACTCTACTGATTTTCTTCTCTGAAACAAATTCTCACACTACCCTGAAATATTGGAAAATCACGGATAATATACTAATGCAATAACTTCTCTGCTATTAGTTTTACTCAAAATGTAAGGATCATCAATACATTAAATTTAATGTATGTCTTAACCTTGAAATTTGTAAAACAACTCCTTGATTATTTTCATTTCAAGATAGTTAAAATGCTGAGACTTGAATTGGAATGGACACCTTAGTCTTTTAATCAACAACTATCGATAGCCAATCCCAAGGCGGAGTCAGAGGCCATTCATTGAGCTTTCTTTAATTTGGCTTTGGTACTCACATCTCTGTACCTTTGCCTCTCATTGCTACTCCACATCTAGTGAGGAAGTCACCTGCTTTGCTAGGTCTCATTATCTCTCATTGTACAGTCCCTATTTCTTATATTTATTTCCACTCTTCCTTACATTTTTCTCAGTTTCTCCATTATTTTCCTGCTCCTGAATTCATTGCATGAAAGTATTCTAATCCACTGCTTATGTGAAAGAGTTTAGTTTCAGTGGTGACAATGCTATAACCTAATACTAAATCATCACAAATTTTGTTCAGGTCTTGAAATCCATTACATGTGTACACTAACTACTTTTATTCACTGGATGCTTGAACTAAAATTAAATTATAAAAGCCATGAAGAGTAAAGGGAAATTCCCTACAAAATGCAAAAGTATACCCATCCCAGCCCAAAGTAACAGGAACAAAAACTGAAAAAGGGATAATTTTCAAGTAGTTATTAAAGTAACTTTTAACCATGCATATAGGCCGACATAAAAATACAAAAACTATTGTTCCCTAGAAGGGCACCGTTTTTAATCTCGGCTGCTGGTAAATGTATTAGCTAGCTTTCTGTTACTGTGAGGGAATACCTGAGACAGTCAACTTGAAGGAGGAAAGGATTATGTTGGGTATGATTTTAGAGGTTTCAATCCATGGTTGTTTGGCCCTATTGCTTTGGGCCTGTAATGGCACAGTCCATAGCATGGGAAGCTGATGACCTTGTAGAACCTGGGAAAAAGGCAGAAAAAGGCCTGGTTCAAGGGCATGTGCCCAGTAAGCTAGCTTTTTCCACTCATCCTCACCTATTAAAGGTTTCACCACCTTGCTACAGCACCAAGCTGAGGACCAAGCATTTACCACATGAGCCAGTGGGATAAATTTCAGATTCAATTATAGGAGTGGATGATTGAAACAGGAAGGAAATTTTGAGCCAAGACTTCTAACTGTAAGAAGTAGAATTCTTTTCTTGTAAAGCCACATCATACAAAAAAAGGCATTTAAAATTTTCACTAGTAGTAGACTTACAGATTTAAGAAGCACTGCCAGCTGAAATTGCAGTTCTTGGAGATATATATAAAAGAAATTATGTATTACATCTAAATATATATTAGAAAATAAAATAGAAAGTGTTTGTCATATAGAATCACAGTTCATGAATATTCTGTACTTTTAAGATTGAATTTTACATAATGCAATGTGAAGATATCAAGCCTCACATGAGAAAATGGGTATTTTACATGATTTGGATCAGACTGATATAGAGTAGAGAAAAGGACCAGGGGGTGACACTGCCAGATGACCCTAGCAGAAAGCTTTTTCTCATAGCTGGGACAAAATACCCAGTTCCTGCAGTTCAAAGGAGGAGAGGTTTGCTTTGGCTCATAGTTTGGTGGGCTCAGTCCCTAGTCCCTGGCTCCAAGGCAGGATGGCACGGTGGAAGGACAGGGCAGGGGAGAGTTTCTAAAGGCAGGGCATCCACAAAACAGAAAGTAAAGGGAACAGGTAAGGGAGACAAACCCTTCCAGGCTATACCTTTAGTGACCCACCTCGTTGGACCACACTCCATCTCCAAGTCAGCTGTAAGTCCCATAATCCAATTGACAGCCATTATCAAATCTTCACAGACTACCAAAAATATGCAGGACTGTTATTCTAAATGTGAATATGGTTGTTTTCAACCAAATCTACCATAACAGGGCCATAAGAAGAATGCCAGGGACATTCTATGTAGCTACACATTAATTGAAGTATAGAGCAATAGTCCACCATTTATTCATGTATTAATTTGTTTCGTTTGAATAATTTACTGAAATAAGTGCACTCTGATAAGTATTGGAGAGATAGTAGTGAAGGAACAAAGTCTCTTCCTCATGGAGCTTGTACTTTAATTACTTCTACTTCTGCATATTTTTGGCAGTCTGTGAATATTTATATAATGGCCCTCCATATCATCCTACCCATTTTTCCTTACTAAAACAAACTCACTAGCATTAGGAATGTCATGGTGCTCAGATAAAACTATTTTCCACTTTCCCTTTCATACGGAGCCATACAATAATGTGTAAGCATAAGTCAACAAGTGAGTTCTCCTGAAAAAGTTTTTGAACTAGGAGGCATAGCTCACTATATTTGCTCTTTCCTCATTTCTACTAGTGAGAACATGGTGTGATGGCTGGAGTTGAGTAGTCATTTTGAGACTATGAGACATCTTGAAGTTAAAAACAATATCCTAAAAATGTAAAGCAGAAAAGAGAAAGAGTCTGATTGTCTAGCGATATCTCAGAGAGACCAGAAAATCTTAGGAAAACTTGTCCCTGAATGTCTTCTGAATTAAAAAAGTCACTTATCCATCTTACTAAAGGTATTATAATCTGGGATTTGTAAAATATACAGTTGTTTCTAATCTTGACAAATGTCTACATATACACAGAAATGAAGTGAATTATAATACAAGGAAGATAGGGAAAAGGAAAAAAAGAATTGAAGGAAAAATGGAAACAAAGCTTTGTAAATAAGGAGGGGAGGAGGGGTTGAAAAGAGGGGAAGGGAATGGTAAAAAAAGATGAATCAAGATATATGATGTACTGCTACCAATTTCCTATTATGAATGTGATCATAATGTACATCTAAAATTTATCAATAAAATTAATTTTTAAAAGCAAGCAAGAATTTATACACCCATTGAAACATTATTCCAAATGTAGGCCTGGTTATTTTTAACCAAATCTTCATTAAAAGAAAAGGTGCCTGACCAGAGAATCTGGTGGATCCTTCAGAACAGTTTTTGATTTCTGTGATCAATGAACTTGTCCACATGAGCTTCTTAGTTAATGAATTACAAAGTAATCTATTCTTATGTCATGATTTTTCTGTCTTTTTTACTTTCTAAATTCTTATAACACATCCTGTGCCTTGCAAAACTCATTTAATTAACAACTTTTGATAATTTCCATTGTTCAGTGACTATCTTCTGTTTTCCATAAAACTACCCTACTGAGAGGAATACTATGTTTTCATGTTTTCCATCTGCCATGCTGAGACTAAGGTAGGGTATTTAATTATTAAGTAGGTTATGTAGGATGGTCCAAGCATCCTTGTTCCATGAATGAAACATAGTGGTGGGATTTTTATGGGAATATTTAAAAGGTTTTTTTTCACATATAGAGCTTTTATGAGTACATATTATATAATAAATATGTTTGAAATAAAAATGTGTTTCATCATTCACTGCACTTTCTCAGAGCATTTTTAGAAGTGTCTTTAAGGGAGCTCTCACTAATACATTCCCTGACACATTCAGCGCAGTACTTTTCCTTTCATTTAGCCTATCTGTGTTGTCCTCTCTGGGTATCGGGCACTAATCTACAGTGGAGAGGGGGATGGACAGAAAAGAATAAGGAAAAGACAACCTTGTAAGGAAAGTGCACACTACACAAGTGTACAAGCCCATTATGTGGTTCTGGATAATGGGAAGGAAAACTTCTAGAAAGAAGTTAAAACAGGAAGAGAGGACAGAGAATGCCTAGACTGTGATAAGGATTGTCTTTGATCCAGCAACAAAAGACCTGGAAAAAGTATTTGGTACCCTAAATCAGAGACGAAGTAGGTTTATTTCAGAAATAGTCCAGTGTGATTGCAGGACCCCAGAGGAGCAGGGTAGTAGGAGGACAGGCCAGAGGCCAGAGAACACCTTGGAGGTAAAAGGAAGAATCGTGTTTTACTCCAAAGACAGCAGAGAGTCACTGCAAAGTTTAATCACGGTGGTGCGTTGCCAGGTTTACATATGAAATTGTTCTTCTGGCTGCCGAACAAAGAGTAGAGTATTGATGAGCCTGAGTGGAACTTGAGAAAGCCAGTAAGGAATGTTGAACACAGTCTAGGTGAGAACGAAAGTCGAAGAGGGCAGTGGTGAGGACTGACAAGGGTACCATGCATGGGGCTTGCTGAGATTGTGGGTGTCAGGGACAGTGTTTGGTTCAGGGTCAGCACATACAGAGCAGGTGAAGTTCCAGAACGTCTACCTCACCACAGGGAGATAGTGAAGAAAATGATCTTATTTCACCTTAGAAAGCAGGGCTTTCCTGAAAACAATTGCCCCTTCAAGTGGTTCACTTGTCAGGGGACAAAGAGAGTTATGGAGTTCTCTGTAAAGAATTCTTAATGGTGGCTAATGATCTTTAGAAGTGATTCATCAAGAGGTGAGGAGAGAAAAACTAATGGATGATAATTTTATGAAGATTTTCATTTTGTAAACAGTATAAGTGATCTGAATTCCAAATCACAAATCATGAATGCTTCTGTTTTTATTTTTTTCTTAGACTTTTACTTTGTCCCTTGGCAAGTGGCAGTTTTAATTACAGGAAGAAAAACAACAAAAATGACAATTTAAAAATGTATTAAACCAGATTGGTTAAATTAAAAGTGCTCTCTTAAAGTAGGATGATAGCTATATTTTATTTGAATTATCAGGCACCAATCATAAATGTGCATATTTGGAGAAAAAATACAAATCAGAAAATTGACAGCATTGTGGCTGGCTTGAAAAGTAAGAGGAAGATATATTTTTAAAAACACCAGAGAAAGAGAGTGAAGCCTTCCAAATGCAGAGAACTCAGTGATTAAACACACTATCAATAGATTCTGACAGTAGGTATGCAACGAGAGTTGGGTATTTCACACACAGAAATTATTGTGCCAGCCAGATAGACATCTGATGTCCTCATTAAGTATGATGATCTTTGTCCCAGTCCTTCCATAGTAAAAAAGATCAGGATTTAATGCTCTTTAGTGTTGATTTAACTGGGACTTCTATCAGGAATATCGTTGATTTGTAGTAGATCACAGCAAGAAGTGAGGCACTGTGTGATACAGATCGACAGACAGGTACTGACACAACTGTGAGTGGACTTTTAAAACCCAGTGAAGAGTGAAAACATTCAACTTTTATTGTGTAAAATTTTTGGTCTGTTCCAAGATGGCTCAAATATTGTTTCAATTTTAGAAATAATGAGACAAAAAAGGAGCTAAAAAGGGAACTAATGAAATGCTCAAATGTTAATTCTCAATTCCCAGTGAAAAATATGCAAGTAAGAAATTTAAAAAGGTGGAGTTTGATCCAATAGAATGACTAATAGTACATTTTACTGAGATTACCTCTACCTGTTCTAACCCCACTGAGGCTATCAGGCTCACTGGGAAGAATGATGTAACTCGTAGTGGACACTAGCCACTGTCAGTTTGGGACACCACATTAAAATAATTTCACTAAGTTTTCAAGCAAGTGTACAATTGCTATTATTATTCTCCACTTCACAATATAAAGAAACACAAAGTAAATATCTGAGAAGAATTATAAGCTCCTTCTTTAATGGTATTTCTAGTACTTTCTCCCAGGAAGTATCTTTGTTAGTAGTAGGAACTCTTGGAATTGTTTGAAGACTGATTGGGTAGCAAACTTCAGCTCAGTAAAAGGAAAAACCGCTGCCTATTAGATACGTTATCTAAAATGAACTTTGTTGGGATGTATTGAGATCTCTCCAGCTGTAAGATCATATGAATCTATGATTATATTCTATCATCATGATGAAATTGAGAATGGACTCTTATTATGCAATTCAACTTATTTCAAAGGGGAAGTCAGGGAGGTACGGATAATTGCTGACATCAATCAAGAAAGATAAGGAAAGATGGACCCATGGCCCCTTTCCTCTGAGCAGATACACCAGAACAATCACTGCTCAGCTCCACGTCTTTTCAGAGCAGGAAGGGCCAAAAGTGAAGGTGGAGCATGTGCTACTCCTGAGTTGACTCAGGTGTTTCTCAGGTCATTCAGTGCGAGTGAGAACACCAGATAGTTTCTCGCTTCAACTTATTCCACGTTCATCTCCTACAAGCTTTGAAAAAGACCTGATATCTACGTTATATCTTGACAAATGTATATTGTTTTGGAGGAAGCCAAGCAAAAAGTGTTGATCTGACCAATGACTTAAAAGTACTTTAGGTTGTTTTCAGACCAATATAAATATACTGAAGTGAAGAAAATACCACCCTAATCTAAGTAAAAGTACTCTTACCACATAGGAGATACTTCTCCCTCAGCTGATATGTTAGGATCCCACTAACTACATTCCTTCTTCCTAAGAATTTATGTTTTCTCTACTTTATTTCCTTTTGATATTCACCTATAGTTTTGCTGGACTTCTTTGCAACTTCTGTAGCCATAAATGAAAAAAAAAGCTATGCATTAAATAATATCATCTAGCATTAATAAAATATCTCATTAATTTGTACAAATGATTGGTCTAAAATTTTAAGTAATCATTTAAGTTTTTGAGTGACTAATTTTATTGTGGCTATTGATGATAAGGAAAAGTAATAGAAAGGTGACAGATTTCTAAAGAATCTTTTGAAAACTTTTTCAATATGAATATTTGCCTGCTGCTCTCTAAACTTTTCAAAGTTTGTGAGCTGTGCTTTATACCTCATCATCAATGAATATTCTCCTATGAATATTGTGATATTAATGAATGTGCAGACTTATGTATCACTTAGTGATAGGATATATTCTGAAAATGTGTTGGTAGGTAGTTCCATCATTGTAAAAACACCATTGTGTAATTATACAAGTTAAGATGCTACAATGTCATTGGCAGTATGATAGGGGAGCACCATTTTCTGTAATCTGTCATTGAAACATTCTTAAACAACACAGGACTCTATCATAAGAGGTATGAATAAGATGTAGGCTATATTTATCACAAATTTTGGCAAGAATGTGAAGTGAGTGGAAATTTCCTACACTGCCTGTGTAAAGCAGCTCAAACATTTTGGGTGAATATTTTGGTAGTTTCTCAAATTAAGAAAAAATGATCCATTATTTCAATCCCAAAGTATTCACCCTAGAGAAATAAATATACTCTTACATGGAAATTATATGCAAATATTCATGACAGTTTTATTTGTAATAGCTGCAACCTGGAAATAACATGAATAACCTATTATCAAAATCTGACAAGGACAAAAGCAACAACAAAAAGTGTAGACCATTATCCCCGATGGAAATAAATGCAAAAGTCCTTAACAATATAATTGCAAATAGAATTTAACAGACAACCAAAGAATCATAAACCATGATCAAGTTAGTTTCAGTCCACAAATGCAAGGATGGTTCAACATAAATAGGATAAAATATTTTAAAAATTTATACGATCATGTCAATAAAATCAGAAAAAGCATTTGATAAAATTCAACATAGCTCCATTGAACTAATTAATATATAATGATCATGCTTTAACATAACCACAGCTATGTGTGATAAACCCGTAGCCAGCATCAAACTGAATAAGGAAATATTGAAATCATTTCCTTTCCAATCAGGAAAAGGGAAAAGTGTCTACTGTCATTACTCTTATTCAGTGGTGTATTAGAAATTTAACCAGAGTAACTAGGAGAGAGAGCAAGAAGCAAAAGACCTATAATTTGGAGAGGGGATGTCAAAGTATCCCTGAAATGATTCTATACTTAACAAAACTGAGATTTCCAAGAGAAAAACAAGCACTTATACATGGTTGGAATATAAGTTGCTACTATAGCACTACGAAAAACCGGTGTGGATATTCCTCAAAAAACTAAAACTATATCAACAGTGTGATCCAGTTGTTTTCTACCCTGGATATATAGCCAAAGGAAATGAAGTCAGCATACAAAAGAGATATCTGCATGTTTTTCTTTCATCTCTTTCATGTTTATGATGCCACTATTCACAATATCTAATGTATGGAATTAGACTAGGTACCCATCAACAGATAAACATGATACATGTACACAATAGAGTGTCATTCATCTTTAAAGAAGAGTGAAATACTGTTACCTGCGGCAAAATGGATACAACTGGTAGTCGTTACGTTAAGCAAAATAAGTCAGACATGGAAACACAAATATTACATGTTCTCTCATATATAGAAACTATAAAAAAGTTGACCTAAAATAGAAACGTGATTACTACAGACAGGGAAGGATGGTGAGGTTTTACAGGAAAAAAGAAGAGAAAAGTTTGATAGACATGATCAAGCAGGCATGTATCAAATTGTCACAATGAGTTCCATTGCTTTGCCCAGTTCATGGGTATTAACAGAAAATTTAAAAGAGAAGTTGTGGTTTACCCATACAATTGAATACTATATGTCAGTTAAAGGAATGACTTACTGAGACAGGCTACAAAGTAGACAGATCTCAAAATTATTGTGTTGAGTTAAAGTTGTACATACCACACAATTTAATTTATATAACATATAAACCAATCTAAACCAATCTTGGGTGACAGGAAGATCAATGGCTTCCTGAGAAATGGGGTAGGGGATGCTGGGAATAAAAAAAGAAATAATTATCAAATGGCAAGAGGAAAATTTGGAAGGTGACTACCTCAATTTTGACAATGTTTTCATTGGAAAATGTATATTTTGAAATTTTCACTGTACACTTTCAACGTGTGCACTTTATCTGCTCAAAGTTATTTTAAAAACTACAGTATATAAAAGAGCTTCTTGTTTTAAAAATATTTATATATAAATCAAGATTGTAATTATATTCAAGAAGTTCGCTTACCGTTTTGCTTATAGGGTCAAAAGGAAAACAAGTCTTGTGTTTAAAAATGACAGCAAACAACCACTGACAATCAGTGGATATGTATCACCCTACCAATAAGGTCTGGTCTATTCCTAGTGACAAATATTTAGCTATGGAAGCTCATTTCCTTTGGACTATGGGTATCATCTTTAGTTTCTTTTGTTCCAAGTCTATCAAAAGCAATATGGATTTTTACAATGGAAACTAAGCTTCTTTGTAGTGAATTCTGAATCTGTTATTTTATTCATAAGAAATTCTACCCAAGTCCCAATCATGTATCATATAGCAGTAAGAATAGCTACTCTAGACAATAGCCATCTCCATGAGAATAATGGAATTTGACTCTAGAAAAATGTTTTCCTTTAATGTTCTTAACATCATGTTCCTCAACAGAACTGTGCCTCAGTATGAAAGAAGCTCTTTTTCATTGAATACATATGTTCTCCTGTCCTGGTAGCAGCCTCAGAACCATTGTAAATATTTCCCTTTTCTGCAGAAAGGAAAACCAAATCAAAACAAAACTCTTTTGCTATAGTTATAGTATCCCTCTTCACCTAAGGACTGCTCTGTATCATATAAGTTCAGTTTTAATCAGATGCAGCAATACTTTCTACAGAAATACACACTGGGACAAGCTGTAGGATGTGGAGTAGCATTTAACTGTGGCTCCTCTTTGTATAGTAAGGACCTCTCTTGTTGCAGGCATTTCCTATTTTCAGACAAACTCAGTAGTAAATGTTGAATCTTCATAACACTTTAATATCTCTCTAATAAGCTGTGCAATACAGGTGGAATTACACATCTAGAGCCAGTCTGTGGGAAAGGTTCTATGTTCCAGGCATGAAAAAAAGATGCAGAATGATAAAAAATGTAATGATGGTTGAAATTTTTAAAAATTATTACTGTAAAAGACACATTGCCATTAATCTCCTTCAAAATACCCCGCCCCCACTCCCACACAAACACTTGGAACACATTATCCCCTTACTCTTGGCACTTTTTAAAGAATTTCTGCAAGTCCTCTTTCTTAAATGTCTTTAGTCGTGTGGCCATGGCTTCATATACTGAATCCATGCAGAACATTTACTCTATACGGTCCTTTTGACTTTGACTAAAAGCCAAAAGTCTCACGGTGATGGATCCAGTGAATAGGTGCATAGGAGCACATCACACTTTTATTGGGTAAAAATTTCTGTAAATATTCAGTCAATGAGGGTTGATTATAAAATACACTGAATACTTAAATTAAGGGAATAATGACAGAAAAAGGTGCATGGCCAGTAATCTCCT